>NC_138236.1:35842127-35899627 GCF_964197995.2 Scardinius erythrophthalmus
GAGATCGCACAGGTGAGTCTGATGTCTGAACACAAGCTCACAAAATGTCTAAAGGTAGGGACACACCAAACACGCTGTCTATCTAAGCAGAGTTATTCATCTATATTCGAAGCAGATATTTTTTTCATCTATACTGAAACTAGGACTGCATATATACAAACCATACTAACCATACTAACCAATACTAACCAAACTAGGACTGCATATATACGAACCATAAACAAAGCAGCGCTTGCTTACCGTTTTGAATATCAGTCACGCTGATCACGTTCTTTATTCTTATGTCATTATGAAAATATTCACGCCTTGTGATGCTCAGGTGAGATGACGTAAAATTAGAATATCTTCTGTCTTTGCCGTCTTGACGACTTAGCTCGCTTTCATCACTTTAGCTTTGTGTTCTACCCTGATCAAACACACCTAGCTGTGAGTTTCTAGTGATCCTGAAGACATTGATTAGCTTGCTCAGGTGTGTTTGATCAGGGTTGGAGATAAACTGTGCAGGACAGTGGCGTTCCAGGACCGAGTTTGAGAAACCCTGGACTAGAGCCAACGAAAAACACAGCTGAACACACAGAAAAAACGAAGCCGGTCCACATTTTTCATTTCAACTCAAACAAACTTAATAAAGGAAATGTATCTCTGCTCCATATTGGAGTCCAGATTATTCTGTCAGGCTTTATTTTCGTACATCATCCTGCTTATTACACGGTTACTCATATAAATAAAAATATGGACGTGAAATATTAAATTAAGCTTAAATTATTGTTTAGCTTCTGTTTAGAAAAATAGTCCATTATATTGTACAGTCAACATAGAAACAAGGTTATTAATAAATCTTACAGTAATAAGTAGTAGTCCTCTAAGGTCATTTCCACTATCTTCAGTGGCGCCCGTTACAGAATCGACTCGGGCTGCACGATTAATCGACATTAAACCGCGATTTGGCAAAGCCTGCAAATATTTTTTTACGACCGAATTGCCTCGATACTATCAAGTATCAAAAAACGTCTTGTCATTCGGTACCAAATTTCGATACCTAAGGGGTTAATCTCGTCAGTGTCAGTGATCCAATAAGCATCAAGGCAAAGCACTAGTTTAGGCCGGTTATGCCCATAAAACACATCTTTAAGTCTTTAAAAATGTAAATAGACTGTATGTGGTTGTTCTTTGTACCTCCTGAGGGCGATCTACATGCATGTATCTATCAGAGAACCACTTCTCTAAACAACTACCCTTAAAATACCACAATGCTGCAGTGAGAGAGAGAGAGAGAGAGAGAGAGAGAGAGAGAGAGAGAGAGAGAGAGAGAGAGAGAGAGAGACACCAGATGAAGCATTGATGCTTTTAACCAGAAGACCAGAAAAGATAAGAACAAACACACCTCTTTTATTTTATTAAATGTAACTTTTAATCTGTATAATTTTTGACAAGTATTTTTGCATAAATGTTTGAAAGAAATAGGCTGCCAACATGAGATGGGATTTAACACATTTAAAATGTATTCAGTTTGACATTACAACTGTTTCATTATTTGATTTTAAGGGCAGAAATAAGAGCACCAGCACACACACACACACACACACACACACACACACACACACACACACACATTCTTGTCAGAGGTGGGAGTAAGTCACACATGTGCAAGTCTCAAGTCTTAACCTTCAAGTCTCCAGCAAGTCCAAGTCAATTTTGTGAAAAGCAAGTCAAGTCGTAGCTTGGGTCACAAGTCACTGGCAAGTCATACAAACGTTTGATGATTTCACTGAATTTATATATTAAAATAAGTTAAAACTACAGAGGTTGTGGACTGTGGATTTATATGCAACATTTTTTTTTAAATATGCATTTCCACATACAGCTGAGTGGTTACCACAATAAAAATCTAAAATTTCAAACTACATAGCCTAAAATGTAAATGTAACTGAAATTAGGCAAACATTAAAGCATGAAAAAATAAATATGCCTCAAACAGAAGACCATTAAAAGGTATTAAACAATTCACAATTCAAGTATAATGGTTCCTATGCCACCAAATGGCATTCTTCAAACTGGCATCCCCTTTATATATATAAGTTATATATTTTTAATTATGAAGTTAAAACTGCCAATAGGTGGCGCCAAATCACCGTCTTAATGCACGAGTCATAGAAGCATTCATTCAACTGATTTGTTCAAAACGGCAGATTCGTTCTGGAACTAAGCAACTAGGGCACTGAATCACAAATACACACAACTCTTTCTGTGGCTTGATTGGAACTATTGTCATTGGAGAAATAGAGCAAAAACAGAATATTTGGAATATTGTCTAAAATGTCACATCACAATATTCACTCTTTGTTTACTGAACTGTTTTATAAAATCATTATCACATTTGCAATCGCGCCAATATTCTGGAAATATTTTTTAATATCATATAAGCTAATAATAAAAATAACTCATACTAGGGCAATTTTTCCACCACTTTTTTTTTTTTTATAATTATGTTTATTTATTTTTTTATTAAGATACAAATATAACAAGACATCAAACACAACCCCCCCCCCCCACCCAAAAAAAAAAAAACTCAGATTTTTAAATAAAACAGGACCATACGATAAGGCAGATTTGTGCAAAGAAAATAACAACAACATTATAGCATGTATAAAATAACATTTCCAAAAGATGAAGAGGATGACAAAAAAATAAATAAATAAATAAATAAATAAGGTTAAATGTCCAGAAAGTTACAGTTACATTGTTCCTTGTAATATAATAGGGCGAAGACAAGGTTCCAAAGCGTCCAGATATGGGGTCCAGACTTTGTAAAATTGGCCCGTTTTTCCATGTAACACATAAGTAAGGCGCTCCAGGGGAATCAACTCAAAAATGATCTTGTGCCAGCCTTTAAAGGAGAACTCCGGTCAATTTTAACATTGAGCTAATTTTTTTTGTACATTTGGAGTGCTGTCAATACAGAGAACAACGACAAAAATCGGTGTTGCCTACACCGAGTTATTCTATTTTTAAAATTTGCACCCTGTTGACTTCAATGGGGCAATGTTTAAACCTGCTTTTAGCCTCTTAACATCCTTGATGTGTCATTACAAGTGCACAGAAAATGTGAGTGATTCCTTCTGAGTGAACACGAGTGGATCTGACTGCAGTAGATTTAAAAGATATGTATAAAAATTATGTTATTTAAGCCAGCGCAAATACCTGTTTACATCCTGTTTTTCGGTTGAAGTCCAAAGTAGTCGATTGCCGAGTTCACGCGCATAGGTTTAGTTACCAATGATCACGCGCGTGAACTCGGCAATCGACTACTTTGGACTTCAACCGAAAAACAGGATGTAAACAGGTATTTGCGCTGGCTTAAATAACATAATTTTTATACATTTCTTTCACATCTACTGCAGTCAGATTCACCGTGTTCACTCTGAAGGAATCACTCACATTTTCTGTGCACTTCTAATGACACATCAAGGATGTTAAGAGGCTAAAAGCAGGTTTAGTACTTGCCCCATTGAAGTCAACAGGGTGCAAATTTTAAAAATAGAATAACTCGGTGTAGGCAACACCGATTTTTGTCGTTGTTCTCTGTATTGACAGCACTCCAAATGTACAATAAAATGAGCTCAATGTTAAAATTGACCGGAGTTCTCCTTTAAGGGATGGAGATTTATCACTGATCCAGTTAAGTAAAATATTTTTCCTGGCAGCAAAGGATAGAATATTATACAATTTCTTATTAGCAGACGAAGTAATGCATCTATTAGGTATGCCCAACAACAGTGAGACTGGGTCAAAATCTAGCTGAATATTAAAGATATTTTCCATTTCCCCTAGCACCAGAGACCAATACCTTTGCAGTCTGTTACATGACCACAGACAATGTGTTAAGGTACCTCTTTCAATTTTGCATTTTAGACACATAGGAGATAAAGAGGAGTTAAAAAAATGCCTGCGGTTAGGGGAAATATGGAGT
Organism: Scardinius erythrophthalmus; assembly: GCF_964197995.2. Taxonomy (NCBI): domain Eukaryota; kingdom Metazoa; phylum Chordata; class Actinopteri; order Cypriniformes; family Leuciscidae; genus Scardinius; species Scardinius erythrophthalmus. The sequence goes on from NC_138236.1 coordinate 35,846,098, forward strand.
CTATGAATGATTTTTAATTGTATTTCTCTCATTCGTGTACAAACAGATATTTTTTTAGCATTAGACCAAATGGCTTCCCATGTTTCATCGTCAATGTCAGTAGCTAACTCTTCTTCCCATTTAGTTTTAATACTCTGTGTATCAGTAAAAGAGATTGAGCACACCGAACGATAAATCCTACCCAGAGGCATTTTCCCTGATGATAAAAATAATAACCTTTCAGTAGATGAAATTTCACAATTTCTAACAAGTGTTGTGTTATTAGTAATATAATGTCTCAATTGGAGGAAACGGAAAAAAATCTAATTTGGACAAATGATACTTCTGAATTAACTCCTCAAATGACATTAATTTATTGTCTGAAAAAATATCCCCAAGCTTACTAAGACCGAAACAACACCATCGTTTAAAACCATCATCCAAAATTCCTGGAGTGAAATCAGGAGTGTTTAATATTGGGGTAAAGAAAGAAGTCAGATTAGATCTACCTTCAAGCCTACATACTGATCTCCATGCTTTTAGAGTATTTACTATAATTGGATTGTCATATATCTCTTTTATTTTTTGAAAACTCTTAATAAAAAGAAGGGCTCTTAAAGGAAATTGTGAAAAGGAAGATTCGATATCCAACCAAGTAGAGGAAAAATCATTCCTGACCCAATCTGCAATATATTTCAGATGAGAACTTGGAAGATAAAGTACTGACATTTTTAATCTAGGCTTACGTTTACTCCATATAAAGGAAGTCAGCCAGCTATTCAGGTCCTTTAATGTCCTGTTTGAGAATAGTATAGGAACCATCCGAATAGGGTATAATAATTTTGGTAGAACAATCATCTTTACAAGTGCTATCCGACCTAGGAATTCCAACGTTCCAGGTCTTGCCGCATTTTCTCAAATAAAGGAACAAAATTAGATTCATACATCCGCTTCAGGGACGAAGAGATAGAAATACCTAGATAAATTAAACCTAGAGGTGACCACTTAAAAGGAAAACAGGGTGTAATATTAGGTATGAAAGTGAGAGTACCTAAAGGCATAGCTTCAGATTTAGCTAAGTTAATTTTATAACCAGAAAAGGTACTATACTTGTTGACCAACTCGATCAGAGCGGGAACTGACTTCTCGGGCTCAGATAAAAAAAGTAATACATCGTCAGCATAAAGCGCAATCTTGTGATGTTTATGTCCTATCTGCAAACCTGAAATAGATGTTGCCGATCTGATTGCTTCAGCTAGAGGCTGAGCTATTTTCACCTAGGCCAAATTTTTCCAAAACAAAGAAAAGGTAGGACCACTCAATACGGTCAAACGCCTTCTCTGCATCCAAGGACAGCACTAGCCCATCTATGGATTTCCCTTTAAAGGCGTAGATAATGTTTAAAAGGCGCCTTATATTATCAGATGAATTCCTACCCTGTATAAATCCTGTTTGATCGATCCCAATTATTGTAGGAAGAATTTTTTCAAGGCGCATTGCTATTTCCACCACATTTTGAATTTTGGGTGCATATTAATTCTGCTGGCATTTTGCCCCCAACCCCCGATAACATCTAACCCTGCTTTAAAGGTCCCGTTCTTCGTGATCCCATGTTTCAAACTTTAGTTAGTGTGTAATGTTGTTCGAGTATAAATAATATCTGTAAAATTATAAAGCTCAAAGTTCAATGCCAAGCGAGATATTTTATTTAACAGAAGTCGCCTACAAAAAACGGCTGGATTGGACTATATCCCTCTACTTCCTCCTTTAATGACGTCATTAAAACCGTATTTTGACTAACCTCCGCCCACAGGAATACAGGCGTATTGATGGCGAAATGTCAACAGACGTGGTTGATGTTTATCTATAATCGGATACCGCAAAAGTTTAATTCGAAGTTGTTAGTTTGCTCTGTCCATTTCACCACGGACTGTTTTTCTAACCTGGGATAATATCAAGCAGGCTTCTCTCGGCGTTTCATACTGACGAAGGGGACAATTTCAACTATATTCCAGCAAGCGGTAAGTAGTGATTTACTATGGAAGTAGCGATCAACTTCACATTGTTTCTCTAGGATGAAAATAATCTTACTTAAACTGTGATTAATATACAGAAAGCGATCAAAGAACAATGCCTTTCCAATCGCCCAAGCTGTCAATCACACAGCGCGAGTTTATCTGGACACTTGCCAAACCTCGTTATGAAATCAATGACGCTGTTACACTGCACAACAAAGCTCTTACTGTATTTATATACCTCATGTTTGCATTGGTGAAATCATTAGTGAGTGCAGAAACTGCGTTGCAATGATAAGATCTTTTTTCACGCGATCAACAGACTGTCATCTGCTCAATGCTCATCACTGCAACCTTTTATGTGACTGAAATAGATCTAAATACTTAAAAAACTTCTCACGATTCGTTAATCCCGCTAGCTGTAATAGTAAAAAAGTATAATAGCTGTAATAGTAAAACGTATAATAGCTGTAATAGTAAAAGTTTTCCAGATAGTTCCACATGTAATGTCAGATATTTCATACGCAAGCATGTCAGCCAATCACAGCAGAGGGCGTTTACGCTGAAGTCTCACAGCAGACACGCCCCTTCAAACAGAGCGTTCAAATCAGGTGATGAAATCAGGCTAGGAAAAATGCCTTATATTTCTAAATTATAAAAAAATTGATCTAAAAAACATACTAACATTATAAGGGCACCCCAGGAAACATTATAAAATAATAAAATAATCCATGGAATGGGACCTTTAAGAGAAACATTAAGCACGACAAAACATTAACAGTTTTCTATGTTGTTTTTCGTCATTGGAAAGAACGACATATTTGGCTTTAAAGCATGATTGGAAATAAATGTGGCAAATGTTATACAAAACATATGCCATCATTAATTATCATTTGAATATTGACATTAAGCTACATTTGAAAACATAATTGTGTATAAAGAGGCATGCTGTTTTGACCAATATTCTCTCTAGATTTAAAGATAGTCAAATTAACTATAACAAACAGGTTAAACAAGCCTTACTTTTAGACGCAATCGCGCAGAATCTGATGACTGGCGTCCATGGTTCCGTTGCTTTCATTTTGTTCATCAATTGATGTTGCGATGATTTATATAAAAATGTATATCAAGTCATTCTCGAGTCATACAGTTCAAGCCAAGTCTCGAGTCATTGGATCTCAAGTCGAGTCATTTTCTTAATTTAGTCTAGCAAGTCTCAAGTCCTTAAATTTGCGACTCGAGTCTGACTCAAGTCAAGTCATGTGACTCGAGTCCCCCATCTCTGATTCTTGTACATCTATCTTTGAGGACATTCATTGACATAATGCAATCTGTAGCCGCTTACCCTAACCATCACAACTAAGTGCCTGACCCTAAACCGACCCTTAACCTCATTATAACCTTATCCCTAAAACCAAGTCTTGACCCTCAAACAGGCCTTTAAAGGCTCTCAGAAAGTGAGGACCGGCCAAAATGTCCTCACTTTACTATCTTTGTCCTCACTCCAATGGTCTAAAACTCAAACTGGTCCTCACAAAGATAGTTGTACAAGTACAGACACACACACACACACTAGGGGTGGGAATCTCTAGGCACCTCACGATACGATTCGATTACGATTCAGAGGGCTGCGATGCTAAAAGATATTACTTCCAATATCTTTTATTAATAAAACAAATTGAAGTGATTTGGCAAGTCAGCTGTAAGGTTACATTTGCCAGCATACGTCCCAACATTGCAAAGAACCAACTGGAAAAGAAATGTGTGCCTGTTCTAGCAGCATACTTCTAGTAAATGAATACAAACTTCAGCATATTCTGAATCTCTAACATAAAATAATAGACTTCTAACCAACATCCTCCTGTGATGTGCAATGAGCAATATAACACTGCAGACAAAAAATAAACAAAATCACAAACAGCTTTCATAAAAAAATATAGAATTATGTACCAGCAGCTTTCATACAACAATAATGCTTGTGGACTTCCGCTTATTCTGAATAATTAGTAACACACAAAGCCATTCTTATACACAACTAAATAAAGAGTCTAAGACGTATGACTTGAAATTGTTGCTGTATACCACAATCATAAACGGCTTATGCAAAAAAAGTAGAGCACAGTCAAAAGGAACTAGTGACTGGCATTGCACTGATACACACTGTGCCTGTGGAGGGCCGTACAGTAAACCTACGAATAACGTGCGTATAACAGATCGGTTTACAGCATATTGATGTGAAAACTAAACAACACAGAAAGCAGCTCTCATACAAAAATAGAAAAAAGGCCACAATGAAATTATGACAATTTTCCATACGTTAGCTTTTAACGAAGAGGGTGTCTATGGCGGCAAATCAATGACAAAATTAACGGAGCGCACAACTGATGCTGGCGCGCGCAGCAAATGACTTTCGCGAGAGGATAACATCTCCTCACCTCGCGCATGACATCTCCTCTGCACGCAATACAAGCCCTCGCGCGCGCGCGCGCGTATGATCATTCCCCACGCTCTCGCGCTTGATCTCCTCTCGCCTGCTGCTTTTGCTCGCTCGAACACTTTTATTTTTGGCAGTCGAGGGGCGGGACTTACTGTTTTAAAGGGCACCTATTATGCAAAATTCACTTTTACATGGTGTTTGAACATAAATGTGTGTTGGCAGTGTGTGAGCAAAACCACCCTAGAATGATAAAAATCCACCCAGTAGTTTTTTTACTATCTCAATAAATCATAAGCACTGTCTCAGAACACCCTGTTCTAGATTTCCCTCACTGTGACGTAGAAATGAGCTAAGCCCCACCCACGTGATTTGATTGACATCTGGTTTTGGCATAGACCCCGCCCTCGGTGATCTGCATCCTCCATTGTTTTAACGACAGCCGGTAATGTCTCCTAAGAAGTGTAGGTGTTCTGTTGTGGGATGTAAGAATGGACATACTAGTCTTCACTGACATCAGAGCCACTGAAAACGTAGCGGATGGATTTTATTTATGAAGAAAAGGCACCACTTAAACTTCCTAAATACGAGATTCATTTTCTGACTGACTGTTTAGTGAACGAGGGTCAAAGTTAATCCTCAAGTGTGGATCGTTGCCTACTGTTCGCGATCCAACGTCATCTCCAGAAGAAGTAAGTGTATTTTATGATTTATGAGCAAAGTCATTTCAATCGATGTCAGCCAGTTCAACATCAAATGCGTCTAAAGCTATTTATTGTCGTCGTCATAGGATGTCTCAACAAACAACGTCAGACAGTTTTATGTCACGTAGGCATTTTTTTGCAGCATTTACAAATGTAAATAAATTAAGGTCTGCTCTATCTCCATAGACAGTAGGCTATATAAACGTCTATCTCCCTCCCCTTAAGAAATAAATAAAAAAATCGTTTGTACTTAGCAAACGTTATCACAGTAGTGTGTGTGTGTGTGTGTGTGTGCAGGTTCAAAAAATTGCGCGAACGTTATCACAGTTCGTGTGTGTGTGTGTGTGTGTGTGTGTGTGTGTGTGTGTGTGTGTGTGTGTGTGTGTGTGTGTGTGTTGCACATCCATAATGGCAAAGGGGACGCGATTAAAACTTTGTAAGTACATACATGTATCAAATAACCATTCCGAGACGTTTAGTCCATTCTCATTCGTGTTTATTCTGTGCCAGACTCTCTTCATCATCTGGGTAGAGCAGCAGGGCGGGGATATGCAGCTCATTTACATTTAAAGTGGTAGACGCCAAAACAGCTTTTTTTAAAACAGGCCCCAAAAATGACATTTTCAAATGGTTATAATAAATTAACTGTGGGGTATTTTGTGCTGAAACTTCACAAATGCATTCTGGGGACACCCAAGACCAATATTACATCTTCTAAAAAGGGGCATAATAGGTGCCCTTTAATAACCTCAAATGTCATTGGTTACTTCCCCTTTTCCGGAAGTCAGTTGTGATTGGACGCCTTTCCAATGACCCGTAATTCACTTGACTTCAGACATGATATTTGTTTTATTTATTTATATTAATGTGTAATGTGATTGGTAATGCATTGGTAATATAGAATAGATTCTTACCAGATACTTTATTAACAGAAAGTCGTACTAGTGCTTGCATTGTGTTGTTTAGAGATATTTACAGACTGAAATTACACGTTTCCATGGTTATTAGCATTGTAAATCTACCAACATTCTTATACATTTGACGTTTGTGAATCTATTTCAGAATCGTCCACATCCGCATCACGATGCATCTAAGAATTGAATCCACCCCCCCCCCCCACACACACACACACAAATCCATCTTATAGGTAGATGTATTTCTATAACAGATGAGAAGACCAACACTGCACTGCTGCAGACTAGAGGCATGAATAGATATCAGGAACTAGACCCACTACATTTGCAAAAGAGAAAATACACTAACTTAGTGAAGTTATAAATGTGAGAAGTCACATTAATCCCAAAAACAAGATTGAATATCTCTCTGTGTGTAAGTGAGTTGAACATTATCATAAACCCCTGGGCCCATAATGTTAAAATACGGAAATAGTTGCAACATGCTAATACACTAATTCATCCATCAATATGTTTTATCTGACACTTTCTAGGTAACTATTGTTGGTGTTATCAGAAGCACTGATAAATCCACGATCAACATCCAGTATAAGGTGGACGACATGACTGCGGCTCCCATGGACGTCAAGCAGTGGATCGACACAGAGGTACCTGTTCAGATGCCTTCCAGCGTTGATTCTGTTGTAATCATATTGAAATGTGATTTCCAGGCCACAGAAATTAGTAAATAAAGTCATGGAAGTTTTTATAGCTTGTTACACTGTTAAATGAGTTACAAATTGTCTGTCTCTATAAAAATATTGTTAAAGTGTCATGAAACCCCCTGTTTTAGCATTGGTTGTTCATACCTCAGATTTGATAAAGACTCAAGAGAAGAAGACATGATGAGGTGTGCATCCATACATGTCTAAAGCACAAGAGTATATGAAATATGTCCATGATAACTTGAAACATTCTTGCTTTGACACATGTGAACTATGATCTGTGCGGTGAGTGTTGTTAAACATTGCAGTTTTCTTTGCATAAACCGCTCTCTTGACGTGTGTGTTACATATTAAATATGTTCTAATATCTAATATCGATAGTCATAAATATGTTCTAATATCTAATATCGACTTCCATATTGGTAGTCAAATCCGGCTCTGACCACATCGTAGAGGACATGCAAAGAACACTTTTCTGTTATTATACTCCTTCATAATACAGCACAGTGATTGAGTTAAGAGAGTTCATTCTTACAAATAATGCAGAGAAAAGCTCAGAAACTGATGTAGCAAATCACCACTCTAAATGAACACACATACCTATAATTTTTCGTGACTTTCGTGTTTTAACGTCCCTTTTTAAACCGGAAGAATTAAATGGCTGTACATTTAAAAAAAAAATAAAAAATAACCATCATTTGTCATCATTTTCAGTGATGTACAACCTGTACATATCTGTTAACATCTCAATGTTTTTTTTTGTGTTTCATGACCCTTTAAAAGTCCTTTTTTAGTAACCAAAAATGCGTGGAAAAGTCATGGAAATTCACTGATCAAAAAGTTAACTACCTACATTTATTCCTAAATCTCTCCAGGACATGGGTGTGGACAACTCTGTCATTCCTCCAAGCACTTACGTCAAAGTCTCCGGCAACCTCCGCTCTTTTCAGGTCAGAACTGAATGTAAACGTGCATAATAGTGCTTTTACATATGAAAGTGTGGACTGAGTTGTTGCTTTTTTGTGTTTTCACCTTCACTTAAGTGTCAAACTGAAACTTTTGGTTGTCGTTGCAGAATAACAGGTCTTTGGTTGCGTTCAGCGTGCGAGTGCTGGAGGACATGAATGAAGTCACTTCACATATGCTGGAGGTTGTGAATGCTCACATGCTGCTGGGCAAACCACAGAACATGGTGAGACTAACACACGACACTTCTGCTTTTCACTCGCACACAGTGCCTGCTAGTGTTGTCACAATACCAAAATTATGACTTCGATACGATACCAGACAAAAATGGCTTGATTCTGAATCGATACTAGGGTTGTGCCTGAACGACAACATGATGGAGAGCCACAATCGTGATGCCACGCCCCCCACCCTGTCAGACCAGCCCAGTCTCACGGCAGTTCGGGAAATGGTCACGTAATTTAATCTATTGATTCGTGTACACCAGTGGTTGGGAACCTATGGCTCGTGAGCCACACCTGGCTCTTTGCCAAAAATCATGTGGCTTGCAAGGTCTCTCACCCTTAACCAACGAACGATTAAGACGTTTTTTTAAGGTCGAAAAAATTAAGACACATGAACAGAGATCGGCTCTCTGCAGAAAAAGCAGCTAATTACAATTCCCTTGTTGTACAGCCTACCGAAGTTAATGAAAAGTTTATGATAATAATAATATTCAAGTCAAAAGTGCGTGTTCAGTGCTGTTCGCGAGTGTCACGAGTTTCTGTGGTAAGTTGTAACCTCCAGCTCCTGCACTGGGATTCAAGCAGCTGCAGCTTGTTTAAAGGGTAACTAAACCCTAAGCCAACTTTTTTTAGTTAATGATCTGTAAGAATGGGGCTTTATTAGTGCTGTTCATTGATTCGAGTAACTTTTTTGACATTTGGGTATAAAGGGCCCTATCTTGCACCCAGCGCAATTGACTTTGTCCACCGACGCATGTATCATTCCTATTTTGCACCCGCGCAAAGCGCGCTTTTCCCTCCAGAGACGCACATCGGTAAGTTAGGAAATACACTTGCGCTCCCGGGGGCGGTTCAGCACAAAGAGGAGGCGTGTTCTGGCGCAAACGTTCCTTCATGCTATTTTGCAGGTTTAGAAAACAATTGCGCCACTAACCAGGAAAAATAGTTTAAAGTCAGTGGCGCGTTGCGCATGTTATTCATATGCTATTCTAAGGGCGCATGCTTGGCCATAATCAATATAGTGTGTGCACACTTTGATTCTCTCATCTACACAGAAGCAGCAGTTTTCATTTTTGCAAATCATACATTATTACGATAGATAGATAGATAGATAGATAGATAGATAGATAGATAGATAGATAGATAGATAGATAGATAGATAGATAGATAGATAGATAGATAGATAGATAGATAGATAGATAGATAGATAGATAGATAGATAGATAGATAGATAGATAGATAGACGGGCAATTTATTATAAAAGCATACATCTAGCTTACACATTTACCCAAATTATCATACGCCTGTTTAACCGAAGTTAATTTGGGTGGGTTTCTCCATTTCAATAACTTCTCTCTCTTTTATGGCCGTGACGAGAGCGTTGCTCTCCTCGGCTGTGAACCGTTCCTGGCGTGCGCCTGGCAAATCCGCCGTTACAATAGCAATCCGCTATGGAAAAAGCACGCCTGCTCTTAAAGGGAATGTGAGATGACTCTCTGATTGGTTTATTTCACGTTACGCCCAAACCACACCTATGAATAATGAAGCTACTTCAGACCAACCCATTTTAGATTTGCGCCGGGCGCAAGAGTCGTTTATCCCGCCGGGAAAATAGCAACAGCGCCAAGACCCGCCCACAAAGTTACTTGCGCTTTGCGCTTGACACTTGCGTTTCAGATCGTTAAAATAGGGCCCAAAGTGTTTTAATTTGGTGTGAAAACGTCTGAGTGCTGCCCTCTTAAGGTTGAACGGTGGCTACTGCAGTTGAATTTTCCTATTGGATGTTGCGGTGGCAGGTGACGTAAGCAGGTTCCAGCTCACCACGCCCTTGGTACGAGCTAGCGTAGATTTATCTGTATTTAGTACAGTGGGCAGGAGGGTACGTAGGTGTAGTGTTGCTGGGTGCAACAGCACTGCTGGACTGCATAGCTTTCCAGCAGACTTGGAAATTAGGCGCCAGTGTTTACATGCACTTGGCCTGGAAGACCGTGAGTGTGAAACCTGCATTTTACGCGGGATTGCTTCTCCAACGCAATAGAGGTGTAAATGGGCTTCTCCACACAGCTCGCGCTGAAAAGCGACTTAGTGCCAAACGCTGCTCCTCGATCCTGCGTGGACTCCACCACCGCAGCGCCGTCTTGATGTGAGTGATCATATATATTTTAATCACAATTTATGGTTAGGCTAAAGTTAATCCTCTGGGGTCGACAAACACGTCGGCGCATTTTTCTGGATTTTTTCACATAGCGGCAAAATATGAAAATGCCTATAGAGAGCGCGCGCTATTGACATCAACTCAATAAAACTCATCAGATGCATGTACTTTACGTCGTCTTGCGACCCTGTGAGCAAACTCTCCATTTTAGAGAGTCTGACAGCAGGTCTCAGGTGCACGCCCCCCCGCTCACGGTTCGTCCCCTCTATCTCCGCTGGGGTCTGCACACTTTTCTAGCATTTTTCAAATATTGCCAGTGGGTGGAAAATGTAAAAGTAGACTATATAAACTTTAATATATCCTTTTATTGAATGCTTTGCTGTGCAAAGAGACATTTCGAAACATTTCACCCGCTGGTACTTTCACTTTTGCTGCAGAGACCCTTTATGTCCTATAAATGTGTCATATTTTTGATAATCCGCGCAGATTTCAGTTATATAGTTATATAGTCATATAAAGTTATAAATGACAAAACATGAATGAATGAATGAATGAGAAAGAAAAGAGCAGGATGTGCTTTATATTGAAAAGAAATATTAAAAGCACGATTAGTCGCGCAAGAGAACTGAATTCTACTGACAGGATTCTGTGCGCGCGCTCCGAGATGAATTAATAACTAAATGAAAATAACTCGCTTGACCAGAATGTTCCTGCCCTGCATTTTGACCATATCCTCCTCTTGATTATTATAAACTTCCTTAATAGATGTTTGCAACAATCACATTATTATAAATCATGTTAACAGGTTGGGATGACCAAAATCTTACTTCATGAAATCTTAATATTTTTTTAAATGTAATTTTATAATTACAATATAGATATTTAGTTTTATTTTATCTTTGTTATTAAAAATAAGCAAAAAAGCAAATTACAAACAATATGACAAATACTATAAGGTACAAAATAAACAGTGCTTAATTTCTTTGTTGAATGCAACTGTTAAATAGACTTACTGTAGCAGAAACATACAGTCTTCACTAGGCTTGGGCGATATGCTCCATTTTCATATCGTCTTATCGTCAGCCTGTGAGATCGGCGATACGCGATATTATCGTGAGGGGGGCGGGGCTTACTTATTTGATTATTAACTTGCTTATTTACTCATCAATTTGCTTGTTTTATTACTTCGTTTTAAATATGAGAATTTTTCTCTATTTTGCTAGCAAAGGTGGAGTGTTTATTAATAGGCTAAATCAGGTTATTTCCCGGTATAGTGAGGTAAAAAAAGATCCTAATCATTCTTGTATCTGACTCAGAGTATTTCAACATGTCAGCGGGAAATTTACGGACACACTTATCCTCTCATGCCGTTACAGATGCAGCATTTTGCCTGTAGGCTACTTCTGCACGAGAGGAGAACACGTTTTAATTTCTTGGGTCAAAAAAAAGTGTTGGAGTCTGCGATATATGTGCTCTCTCTGTCTGGATGCACTTCACTTATGCGCACCGCACTTCAATAAGCCAAAATAACGCGGGTTTTAAATGCCGGGAGAAATCAGAGGCAAAAATCTAAAAGTCGATCGGTTATACTTAAACCTGACTTGACTCTGATAAAGGAAAACGGGTTAATGCGTTACATGACCACATGCATTGTTAGATTATTCAGCATAATCGAGTTAATAACGTGCATGTAAACGCGCTCATTCCCTGCAAATGAAAGCAGAAACGGATTGAGCTTTCACTGCATTAACGGCACGTTCTCTCAGAGACGACGGTGGATACAGCAACTATCAATTTACTGGCTTAATATTTCTCTTGTGGACTTACATTATTGACAGTGAAAAAATTTGAAGAATATTTCTTATTAAACAAGTTTGAAGTTGCTTGTGATTTTCACAGATGGCAGAGTTTCACAGATATGCTTCGTGAACTAAAGACTTTTATTAGGCCTAGGCGGCCTATATAATTTTATTGATATTATTATAATTAATATTTTGTAATTGTATTGTTTTTAGTGTTATTAGTGTCATTAAATATGTTGTTAATGTGCTATGGAAACAAAATACTGACGAATACCGCGTCTTCATCTTGGCTCTGTATAAGAATGATGCGCCTGTTTGTGTTGTGAATATGTGAATGGATCACCTTGCAATTAAATTTCGTTGTGGGATGTAGTTTTTTTAGTCTGTTTTAAAAACATTTTCTTTGAGGAGTCCTCATACGTGCGCGTCGGTGATGTCGCAAGTGTGGTTATGTGGTGATGTCGTTATGAATTTAGGCAAGGCAAATATAATTGTAGTTCCTAATTAATTTAATAACTATACTAGCTTCATAATAATAATAATAATAATAATGATTTAATACATTAATGGGAAAACGAGCCAATTATCGTATTGATATCGTCAAAGGCATCTGCCATCGGCGATATCTCTGTCTATCGTCGATACACGATACTATCGTCTATCGGCACAACCCTAGTCTTCACTCTATAAATGAACTATAGACTGATTCTTAATCAATAGATTACATTTATTCAGTGAACGTGAACAGTGGAAGCAGAGCTCTGCACACACACCGTGACACTCCTGATGTGACAGGAACGCAACTTAAGAAATACTGCTCTTATTATTTAGAGTGCTGTCATTCTTAAAGAGCCTGTACTAATACAATTTCATATTGTACCATTTTTAATAGCAGGGTATCACGATACCTTTCTAGTACCGGTATATCATGCAACACTTCTGGCTAAGTTTACATGCAAACAAACAATTCGTTAGTAATTGAATTGACGGCTCAATTGGACTGAAAAGCCCTCATGTAAACGCCTTAATCGATCCGATTGAGCTCGATCCGAAATAAACTTTGAACGGATTGAAAGGACATGTAAAATCCTTTTCTAAACCGATCGAGACGACATATAAACACTTCATCGGATTTGAAGCTGAAGCTGGAAAGGACTGCGCATGTGCAGTGACGTATGACATATGATTTGCAGAAAAAGATGCAGCTGTTGTTAAGTAACTCGTTATTCTAAAGTTCTCCTCATCGTCTGTGAAGTGGATCAGAACAACGTCCCATCTGTCCTCACTTCATACTCTCATCCACAGACACTTTACTTTGGGTGCGGGAAGAAGCGTTTTTACTGTTATATTAAATATATATGCACGGCATAACGGTGCTTGCAGTCTCCTAATCAGGACCTGAATAGATTAATATTAAGTCTCTTTAAAACAAAGAAAAGAAGCAGTGTAGGAGAATAGTATGTGCAAACAGCAGGAACTATATTTGTGCAGTGTGTGCATGTACAAAAATCTATTCTGATCATTGTGTGATTATTTGTGCTTGGTAGAGGATAAAAAATGTCCTGTAAATTCCTCCCCCGCTCTGGAAGCCCAGTTAGGTCCTCTCTCAACCAGCGTACGCAAACAAATCAAAACCTTGGAGTGATCTTTGAGACTTTACTATTTTTTTATAAATTAATTAGTGCTGTTATTAGAGGAAGCTTTTTCCATTTGAGATCTATTGCAAATTTGAAGCGTCGTCTTTCAGGTAAAGATTTAGAAGTTGTGACTAACACTTAGATTATTGTAACTCTCTTTACTCTGGTCTCCCTCAATCTTCATTATCACAATTGAAAGTTGTTCAAAATGCGTCTGTAACACAGTTCGTTGTTATAGAAAGGAGGCGGCGGGAACCGGGGAACATTCAAAAGATTTTAATAAATAAACAAATACAAAACGAAAGTAAAGACGGCAGCCTCTCACGGTCGACTGCCGCCACACATAATAAAATAAAAATCATTATCAATCACGCCACAGCGGCCTCAAGACTTTTGACAGGGTTTAAAAAGAGGGACCGAATCTCCCCTATTTTAGCATCCTTTCACTGGCTTCCCGTTAAATTCAGGGTAGATTTTTAAAATCCTTATGTTTGTATTTAAGCGTTGACGTTGACTTCACAGACGATGAGGAGAACTTTAGAATAACGAGTTACTTAACAACAGCTGCGTCTTGTTCTGCAAATCATATGTCATACGTCATTGCACATGCGCGGCCCTTTCCAGCTTCAGCTTCAAATCAAAGGGTGATGGGGCCTTTTCTGAGGCCCGGCCCAAGCTTTGTCATGGTCTCATTTGATGTGATGTCATGTGAGGTCTGCTCTTTCATTTTACACGTTTAAATCTACTCTTAAATCATATTTTTATTCACTGTACAGCACTTTGGATCAATTCATATTGTGTTTAAATAAATGTTGTTGTTGATGATGGTATGAACAGAATCTAATACAGGGTTCCTGCAGGTCCTTAATGTCTTCATTTACTTTTAAGAATTTAAGCCCATAAAAAGTCTTAAATATCTAAAATAGTATTAAAAGTCTTAATTATTACTTAGGAAAGTCCGATACTTTTATTTTTGGCACTCGTCTATTTCATTGCACATGTGCTTTTTCTAAAACAATATATAATTTACGTGCACTGATGAGTGATAAGAAATCAAGCGCATGCAACAGAAGAGCGCACACTATGTCTCTCTCTCTTTACTGTGAAGTAGTAATATGTTCCTCGTTTTACTTTCTTTGCTATTGACATCCATGCAAATACAAACCTTTCAGCGACTGTCTATGAGAAAGGGTCTATGCTCGCTCACAGCAGCTATACAGGCGTAAATATTGAATTTATGCTTAATAATATTGTTAATTAGATGCATTTACTTCATAGACATCTTTAATCCCTGATATCTCCATATCTCTGTTTGTTCTGTTGTCTGTATTTTTGTCTGAACACAAACACTATATTGTACACACACTTCGTGGTTTTTATTTTTTTGGTATCAGAGCATTTTTATGAGTACAAGTACATAAGCACAGAATCGGGTCCTGAGACACAGATTAAGATGCTCTCTTGAACATTCTCAAATAATTTATAATATACACGCTGGAAATGACAGACATAATATAATGTAGTATAATAATTAGGGCCCTATGAAATTATTTTATTGTTTTCCAAATTCTGTGTTTTCAGTTTTAATTTTTCTGGATTGGGCTTTAATCAAATTAATAATTAAAAGGAATGTTTAATCATATGAATTCATAAAATCTTTGCAATTTAATCATTTATTAAAATTGTAACAATATGGGCCCTTAGAAACGTTTGATTTATTTTAAATAAATAGTCAAATTTTTTCTGAATTTTTACAGTTCACACAAAATTATTCTCAAAAACGGTGGTAATCAAATTAATTCATAATATTTTAAGTGTAATTAATATTTAATAATATTTAATATGTAATCAAATTACTTTTTAACTAATTAGATTTTTGGTTTGAAATATGATTTTGTTCATATGAATTACTGCTTATTAGTAGTCAGTAAGGTAGTTGTTAAGTTTAGGTATTGGGTGGATTAAGGGATGTAGAATACGGTCATGCAGAATAAGGCATTACTATGTGCTTTATAAGTATAAGTAATAAACAGTGAATATCCTAGTAATATGCGTACTAATAAGCTACTAGTAAATAGTAAGAATTGGACCCTAAACTGAAGTGTTACCTTGATTTTTATTTTCTCTACTGTTAGGTTTACTGTTTAAATTAAAACATGGTTAAAAATGGTCTGGTGTTTCATAAAAAAAAATATTATTACTTTGTGAAGTACAATAATAATAATAATATAAACCTTTATGGCTTTACTGAGAAATTTGATGTATAAATTTAGTTGCCGCCTGGATAATTCTCAGAATGCTATTATGCTAAGCAAAGTGTGGTGCGATACCACTCATCTATGAGAAAGTATTGGCATAATTGTCTATTTTAAATGTATTGTATGTAGGGATGGGACAGTATGAAAATTTCATAACACGATTACAGTGACCAAAATGATCGTGATTATCAATATCACGGTTTTGTTAAAACGAGATGAAAGTGTTCAAAAAGAACTGATGGCTCACACTGAAAACAGTTTAATATTTGCAAATCAACAAACAACAAATAAAACAAGCAGCTCTATGCACTTTTTCAAGCAAGATTCTATTCTGTGGCATTTCCTTCCTTAAGGCCCTTTCACACTGGACGCGATTTTGACGGACGAATAATTCGCGCGATGGTTTTATTTTTTGATCAGCTGTTTGTGTAATGAGTGCTTTCACACCGAACGCGAATGTGCTGCGGCGAAAAAAACGACTTTTATTTTTTTTGTTTCGATGTCGAATTTTTCTTTCTTTTGCGGCGACAGAAAAGGCTTCAGCCAAATGCATACTACAAGGACAATGATCGTGTGGCGTAACATTGCCAACCAACTCGGTTATCACGACTGTGAGTATGTTGTGTGATAGTTTTAGTTGTTGTATAGTTCTGTGCTGTGTAGGCTAGCAGGCTAAACTACATTTGGGATAGAAAGCTAATCGTCAAAGATAGAGATAGAGACCGTGTTTACGCGGCTCATGTGATGGGTTTTGTCGCGAACTATTCGCACACGAACTATTCGCTTTTTCGTTACGCATCCGGTGTGAAAGGGCCTTTATAATGACCGTTGTCAATAGCAACGCATTATAACACAGCGCACATCCATGTATCGCAACTGACGCGCGCTCTCGTTTCAATCAAATACAACTCTTTGGCTCAAAGCCACTTTTCTGCGAACTTTTCTTCGTGGAAGTAACTGTGTGTAGGTTGATGTTTGTTTTTTCTCTAATGGATCTTGAGTCTGGAAATAAAGTTGAATTGAATATATGTCTGTCACAATTTCTTAAACCAAACTTTTATTTTGGTGGGCCTTAGTGAAGGCCTTTGAGTTTCTGTCTATCTAATGATAGTTTTCTCAAATGAAATGGTGAAATGCTGCTGAAGTGACTCTCAGAGCAGCTCTGGAGATGAAGTTCGCGACGGCAGACGTTAAAGGGGTCATGACATGAGAAACCAAATTTGCCTTGATCTTTTGGCATATAAGAGGTCTTTGTGCCATTAAAACGTCCTGCAAGTTTCATAGCTTAAGTCGTCCTCCCCATTATAAGCTAATCATTTATTTAATCAAGCTCTAAATACAGCTCGTTCTGGATCCATGGTATGAAGTGACGTCACGGTACGAAGTGACGTAGCAGTCGTTTGCATATGACCGCCTCCAGCGTAGACAACTACGCTTCAAGCGCAATATATCTAGCCTCATTTCATCATCGCATCTGTCACGCGCTTCACATGTGTTCAGTCGACGTGCAGCGAGTGGGTCTATTTACAAGAGGATTGCGATGTCACGCAGATGTGCTGTTCCTTGCTGTGGACAAACTACATGTTTGAATAATATACGCTGCTGAAAGATCCAGACGTCAGGGGAAGATGGATGCAGTTTATTTTTCGCGGACGTCCCAGTCACGGCAGTGTTAATTTAAGCGTGTGTTCTCCACATTTCAAGGATGAGTGACAGTTGAGAACAATCGCAGTATGATGCTGGCTTTGCCAGAAAACTTTTGTACAAGATAAGGCCTTGTGGACTATTCTGGGCTACACAACGGCGACGCAAACTGTAAGTAATGTAGGCTATTTAAAACTTAAAGGAGAACTCCGGTCAATTTTAACATTGAGCTCATTTTTTTGTACATTTGGAGTGCTGTCAATACAGAGAACAACGACAAAAATCGGTGTTGCCGAGTTCACGCGCGTGATCATAGGTAACTAAACCTATGCGCGTGAACTCGGCAATCGACTACTTTGGACTTCACCCGAAAACAGGATGTAAACAAAGGTATTTGCGCTGGCTTAAATAACATAATTTTTATACATTTCTTTCACATCTACTGCAGTCAGATCCACTCGTGTTCACTCAGAAGGAATCACTCACATTTTCTGTGCACTTGTAATGACACATCAAGGATGTTAAGAGGCTAAAAGCAGGTTTAGTACTTGCCCCATTGAAGTCAACAGGGTGCAGATTTTAAAAATAGAATAACTCGGTGTAGGCAACACCGATTTTTGTCGTTGTTCTCTGTATTGACAGCACTCCAAATGTACAAAAAAATGAGCTCAATGTTAAAATTGACCGGAGTTCTCCTTTAAAACTTTTTTTAAAACGTTAATTGCAGTTTAATTCATTATGAATAATCACCGTGTTTTTTAGCCTACTTATTGTTTTATAACCGTCATGTTCATGCCCCGTAGGCTATTAAAAGATGTAGGCTGTTAAACTGACAAAATAGTTTCACACTTTCTATGTGGACGGGCAGATGCATTCTTAGTTGTGTTGATTGTTCATTTCCTCTGATTCCGACTCAAACATCATTGCAGTCGCCATCGCCTCGCACGCATCACCCGTTACTATGGTAACGGTAAACACAGCTCCGCAAAATCCGCACGTTTTGAAAAGGGGGCGTTAACAATTGATGCATAGGCACTGACGTTATCCAATCATAACAGTGGGTGTTAACACTGAACTCTTAACCCTCTGGGGTCTGAGCTGTTTTTGGGGCCCTTGAGATGTTCTGACATGCCCTGACATTTGTGCTTTTTTCAGTTGCTTATAAACATATTAATGGCAAAGGTGTAAATTCACTCTATAAAGCACAAACAGGGCTACCATAATATGTGAGCCACGTGTATGTACATGTTTTCATTTTTGAGAGAATAATGTTTATGCATGGTTATTGAAAAAACTAAAAACTAAAATTTCTGAAATAAGGCCACAAAACACATAGTAAATATGTGTCAATAAGACTTTTGAATAATGGATGTCCTCGCCTAGTGTTTTTTCTTCAAAATCATGTGAAAATAGTCTTGCTTTATCGTTCACATAAAACCATACATTGATTTAAATTGATGTAAAACAGGTTTTGCTTGGAAAGCCAATATGCGAGGAGGCGTGAACGAGGAGTGGTTTACAACTTAGAACACCCACTCTGCATAATGACTCTGCATAATTAGCCATTCATTCAGGTGTGACACTGACTGAGCCACAATGCAAGGACAAAGGATATTTAGAAGAAGACTTATATTGATCATTTAAGATTTTGCTTACATCTATCTTGTAAATATGTTTTGCCATTTTATTAAAAAGGTTACAATTACAACAATATTACAATTTCAACAATATTTCAAGTGTACTCTTTCTTTGTAAAAAAAGAAAATGATTATAGGCCTACATTTTATCTATGTATTCATTACTTTCATATTTCGCCTGACTGTAACGTTGTTTTCATGAAATATTAGGGCATATTGTTATTGTTGCAGTTTAATACGTTGCTTATACAAATAGCCTACATTTTATTTCAACATATTTCAGTCGATTTTTACTCATCTCAGTATAGCAATACAGTTTGCTGAAACATCATCATTCATTCACACACGCGATTTAAATTTAAACGGTCTTTGCCAGCTGTGGTAAACAGCGCGCATCTCTGCCGTTCATTCATTCATAAACAGAAACCCACGTGAAGAAATTCACGTGAGAAGGAAAAAAACTTACTAGTATTCCTCAGCTCGCTCCTCGATATACCCGCACTTCTGGGGGACATTTTCCATTATTATTCCTCACAGCTGCAAGACGGTGTAAACAAGTAATGATCTGAATAAACTTGTGTTTTCTCGCGCTGATATGGGGGCGTTCACAGGTTTGCGCGGATTGCCTCAGTCATTTAAGTTTGAATAGCGTGCGCTCTCCGTGGGCGGAGTCACATTACATCTGAATTAGATGTAATTAGCTCGACTGGAATCGCTCTCTTTTAATACAGATTTCACAAGATGAGAATATTTGTTTTTTATATAAATTACTTCATTAAAAAGAAGAGAATTCAAGCTTCATGCCTGTGTGACTGTATGCCTGTTTGACTGAGTATTCGCTGAGTTATTGTTCATTTTCGGACGCGTTTCAGAATGGACTACACTGGCAGAGAGAAGGCAGAACTCGCTTCGTGTTTATTTTTCTTTATTTGGCAAAAAGCACAGCACTTTGTTTTTATTGTGAGTATACACAAAAATAATACACATTTAACAGAATCGATTGATGTATGAAACTTGTTTTGTAAAATCAAATTCAAAAGAGTATTTCGGGTCTCAATTCAACTCATAAGGAAAAAAGCGAGCAGATCACGCCGGCGTGATCTCCGACCTCTGAGGGTTAAAGGGGAAACACCCCCAAAACAGACTGTTTGAATCAGAGCATGAGAAACAGGGTGGGAAAAGGTCATAAATCACTAAATTTTAAATGTTTTTTGTCCAAAAAACTATAGTAATACTATAATTGCACCTAAGGGAACACAATAAAAGAAAAGAAAAAACCATGCCATGACCCCTTTAAAAACAGCACGAGTGTGTAGTAGACCAAACTGACAAGCACAACATGCTGACTAGTCTTTTTGTGCTATATTGTTCTCAGAAACTAGATTTGAGTAATTGTACAGTCATAGTTTTGACTACTTCATTCAAATTCTGACATGTTATACAGTAAATTATATCTTTATGACTAGATACTGTGATCAACCTGGCCAATATGTCTCTCACTATGTCATTAATTGTTTTGTTTAGATTGTTTGATAATAGATGCTCTATCTTCGTAGGGAGGGGGCGGAGGGATGAACACTCTTGCCGTGTCTCATACTAGCATGGCTAGCACAGGGTCTGCAGGGAGCTATTCTGGTGCTAGTATGCTAGTCAATGGTTTGAGTGCCAACCAGAACCAGGTGAGTCAAAGTGCCTCATTGTGCAAGAGTTACATTACGTAATGTATTTGTATGTGATGACGTATTTGAAACAATAATAGATATTTTAAATGGTTATCTAGAGGTCATGCATTACATATCAGACATTATTTTGTCTTTTTCTTCCACAAAAGATAATTGAATCATAAAATTAGATCTTGCAACTCTCTGCTATTCTTTTTCATTGTCTGTGCCCTTTTTGATTGTCATCATAAGTTTAGAGTTGTGTTTTACTGATGTTGAGTTGTGGTCTTTGTGCAGGTTTTGGGTCTGATCAAGAGTTGTCATGAGCCTCAAGGCATCAGCATGCAAGACCTCAAGCAGAAGCTGAACAGCATGAGCGTCAGTGTTATCAGGTACAAACTTCTCCTCCTGAGATGTGTCTCTATAAAGAAAGAGCTTTTGTAGTGGACCTTGACCCAAAAGAAAAGATTTTACCCTTATCTTCCTCTTTCTTAGTTTCCGTTTCTCTTCTGGTTACCCGAATGAGGTGTGAGAATAGCACGTCCTTACATTTCTCTGAAGGGCTTCCTCTTTTGCCTGTCAAAGGAAGCTTAATTTGTTATTTCTCATGAACTTGAGCTCCATTTTCATAAGACTTGAGACTCAATAGTTTGTTTCCTAGACTATTCTTGGATAGAAATGGTATTTCAGGATTTGTCTTTAACAAAGTTATCATAGTATTTTACAGAGTGGTGATTTGTTGGGAGATACATTTCCAGATTTTCCATTGATAAGAGCAGCACAACTTAAGCGGACACATTAGTTCACCATTATAAATCACAGTCTCGTGGAAGCTATTGTTTAGCGGATAAACCAAAGAGATGTTTAAATGTCATCTTTGTAATCAGTGTGATAATGTGGTGCAAGGAAAAAGTTTTCTAGATGTTCATACAAATAAGATTTATTCAGTTAAAGACTCCTGTAGTCAATCATTTTATCCCTTAAAACTCATCTTTGATCATCAAAATGACATATTTAAAAAAAAAAAAAAAAAAAATGTCCACTTTTTTTTTGTGATGCTTTAAAATAGCTTGAATGTAACTCGACACCCTTGCCTCATTTAGTGTACGCGGTTCTATGAATGTGCAAATGAGCCCTTTTTAGATCTAGACTTTTTTTTTGCAGTTTTGTAATATTGAGAATATGGGAACTAGATATATTAGCAAGTGTTCAATACTTGTGGTTGATCACGTCCACTGTTAACTAATCATGAGACTTACTAAATTAATGTTATTATTGGGAAGGGGAGGAAGGGATGCGCCGAAATGCCCAGGACAGTTTTGTAAATAAATGCGATTTTATAAATTTAAAATTAAATAATCACGTGAGGAACAGCACATTTTTGATTTAAAATAAGCAAGACCTTTTCAAAAGTCTTTTCACTGCAACACCCGGAAGGCATCTTCAGGTTATTAAAAGAACTGGCCACAAAAAGCTCTTAAGCACAGATCATCAAGCCACATCATCTAAAAACAGTCTGACACAGCTGAGTTTTGAATGTTGCTGCGAAACTGGTTATTTAGATGGCTGATATCTAGCTCCATCTAGATTGTACCATTTCAAATATCTTTATCTCAAAATAACAGTAGATAAGATAATGCTGTGCAATAATTTTTACATATTTACATTCATATTAGGAAAATGTATTTTAAAATTAGGAAAATGAATCATTCGTTATTAGTCCTCTATAGCTCGGACCCCGGCTGTGTGGTTGTTACATTGATTTAGGACCTTTTAGACGGAAACAAGTGTTACGACAGTTTGACCGTTAAGAGTTCGTTATACCAGGGGTTTTCAAAGTGGGGGCCGCAGCAAGTTAAAAAAAAAAAGCGGAAAAAAAAAAGAGTTAAAAAATGTTAAAAAATAAATATTTGTTAATGTGAGTATTGTTATGAAATAACATTATAATAATTTGTTGCATAGCCTATCTGAACATTATACTTTTAATGCTAATCTTTTAGAGATGAACTGATTGATCGGCCCTAGTGACCAGAATTGGCCGATTTTCACGGGATTTTCAGTCTGACATATGCCGATTCAAATGCACTCGGGCGCCGCATGAATAACATCGCGCAACATCAGCATCACACATGCACACAGAACGCACATGTAGGAAACCTTGTGAATTACGGTCGTTTCAGACCGCGAGCGGCGCGTGAGCAGCACGATTTTTTTCCGGCGTGCATGTTCAGTGAGTGCATTCACACCTCGAGCAGGAGCAGGAGCGTCGCATGAGCAGTAGTGAAGCGGAGGGTTTCGGCGCCGAGTCTATTTTTGCTGCGCTGCTCACGCTCAATTAAAGTGAAAGCACACTTTGATGGACAAAAAAAAAAAAAGATTTCACACAAAAAGTACCTAAAATGCACATAATTTGCATGTATAGTGTGTGTTAACAAGAACTGGAGTAGGCTATGTCAGAAAAGAAAATGAAGACAAAAATATTTATAGAAAATGTACCAATTTAAAGTTGTTTTTGGTGTTTTATTATATATATATATAGAAAATAAATATGTGTGTGCTGTAAAGTGGTTAGAAAAAATGAAATCAGAATCGGCTAACTAAATGAAAAATCAGAATCTGCCTTGAAAATTGTAATCGGTGTATCTCTATAATCTTTCTGATTGGCTGGTATCAAACACCATCACATAATCTGATGTTCACCTAGATGTTTTATTTATTTATTTCTACATGTGCCGTAAGGGGGGCCTTGGCCAGAACCTAGTGGTATTTGGGGGGCCTTGGCATGGAAAAGTTTGGGAACCCCTGCGTTATACTATAAAAGTACCCTGTAAGCTTCAAAACTCAGAATTTCCTTGTTATTCCAAAAACTGCTTTTTATTGAAACCAAGGTCAGAAAATGACAGGATCTAAAAAGTGGAGACCTATGACGTCACAGAGCAGCGAAAGACCGCCTTTGCAGAAGAATATCAACGCCTACGTCTACACCACTGGTCTTTAGTGCCGCCCACTGGAGCGTTAGTGAATAGTAACATGAGAACGAGAAAAGATCGACACCGTTACCTTCCAAACGATCCTAAAGCTTGGATAGTGTTTTTTGTTTTTGTTTTTTCAACATTGTGAATGTCTCGGCACTGCATATTTGTTTGTATTCGGTGTATTTCACTGTGGATCATTTGGTAAATTTCGGCGCAGGTTTTGCAAACAGACTTTTACGATATGGATCTGCCAGCAAACGCCATAAAAATGGAAATGATCATGTTTATTCTAATGCCTGTTCTGTGATTTCTGATGTATAATTATTCAAGTTCAGACAGATTATCTCTCAAAATCGTTGAATACTGTTTATGCATTAGTAAATCAAGCCAGTGACTAAACAATCAACTCTTGGTAGGATAAAAATAACCTTATTTAAACTGTGATTAAATTATACACAGAGAGCAATCAAAGAATCTCGCCCAAGCTGTCAATCACACAGCACAAGTTTATCTGGACACTTGCCAAAACTCGTTATGAAATCAAAGATGCTGTTGCTGTATTTACATTGTGTTTGCAGTGTTATTTGGTGAGTATTCGTGAGAGTGCAGACATTGCGATGATGAAATCTCTTCATTCACGCCATCAACAGACTGTCTGTCATCTGCTCAATGCTCATCACTGCAACCTTTTGGGTGATGGAATAGATCTAAATATATGATCAATACTTTTCACGATTCGTTAATCTCGATAGCTGTGATCGTAAAAACGTAAATGTTTTCGAGAGAGTTCCACATGTAATACTAGCTATTTCATATACAAGCATGTCAGCTAATCACAGCAGTGGGTGTTTACACTGAAGTCTCACAGCAGCCAATCACAGCAGTGGGCGTTTACACTGAAGTCTCACAGCAGCCAATCACAGCAGTGGGTGTTTACACTGAAGTCTCACAGCAGCCAATCACAGCAGTGGGCGTTTACACTGAAGTCTCACAGCAGCCAATCACAGCAGTGGGCGTTTACACTGAAGTCTCACAGCAGCCAATCACAGCAGTGGGCGTTTATACTGAAGTCTCACAGCCAATCACAGCAGTGGATGTTTACACTGAAGTCTCACAGCAGCCAATCACAGCAGTGGGCGTTTACACTGAAGTCTCACAGCAGCCAATCACAGCAGTGGGCGTTTACACTGAAGTCTCACAGCAGCCAATCACAGCAGTGGGCGTTTACACTGAAGTCTCACAGCAGCGGGCGTTTACACTGAAGTCTCACAGCATCCAATCACAGCAGTGGGCGTTTACACTGAAGTCTCACAGCAGTGGGCGTTTACACTGAAGTCTCACAGCAGCCAATCACAGCAGTGGGCGTTTACACTGAAGTCTCACAGCAGCCAATCACAGCAGTGGGCGTTTACACTGAAGTCTCACAGCAGCCAATCACAGCAGTGGGCGTTTACACTGAAGTCTCACAGCAGCCAATCACAGCAGCGGGCGTTTACACTGAAGTCTCACAGCATCCAATCACAGCAGTGGGCGTTTACACTGAAGTCTCACAGCAGTGGGCGTTTACACTGAAGTCTCACAGCAGCCAATCACAGCATCACAGCAGTGGGCGTTTACACTGAAGTCTCACAGCAGCCAATCACAGCAGTGGGCGTTTACACTGAAGTCTCACAGCAGCCAATCACAGCAGTGGGCGTTTACACTGAAGTCTCACAGCAGCCAATCACAGCAGTGGGCGTTTACACTGAAGTCTCACAGCAGCCAATCACAGCAGTGGGCGTTTACACTGAAGTCTCACAGCAGAATCACAGAGCGGGCGTTTACACTGAAGTCTCACAGCAGCCAATCACAGCAGTGGGCGTTTACACTGAAGTCTCACAGCAGCCAATCACAGCAGTGGGCGTTTACACTGAAGTCTCACAGCAGCCAATCACAGCAGTGGGCGTTTACACTGAAGTCTCACAGCAGCCAATCACAGCAGTGGGCGTTTACACTGAAGTCTCACAGCAGCCAATCACAGCAGCGGGCGTTTACACTGAAGTCTCACAGCATCCAATCACAGCAGTGGGCGTTTACACTGAAGTCTCACAGCAGTGGGCGTTTACACTGAAGTCTCACAGCAGCCAATCACAGCAGTGGGCGTTTACACTGAAGTCTCACAGCAGTGGGCGTTTACACTGAAGTCTCACAGCAGCCAATCACAGCAGTGGGCGTTTACACTGAAGTCTCACAGCAGTGGGCGTTTACACTGAAGTCTCACAGCAGCCAATCACAGCAGTGGGCGTTTACACTGAAGTCTCACAGCAGCCAATCACAGCAGTGGGCGTTTACACTGAAGTCTCACAGCAGCCAATCACAGCAGTGGGCGTTTACACTGAAGTCTCACAGCAGCCAATCACAGCAGTGGGCGTTTACACTGAAGTCTCACAGCATCCAATCACAGCAGTGGGCGTTTACACTGAAGTCTCACAGCAGTGGGCGTTTACACTGAAGTCTCACAGCAGCCAATCACAGCAGTGGGCGTTTACACTGAAGTCTCACAGCAGCCAATCACAGCAGTGGGCGTTTACACTGAAGTCTCACAGCAGCCAATCACAGCAGTGGGCGTTTACACTGAAGTCTCACAGCAGCCAATCACAGCAGTGGGCGTTTACACTGAAGTCTCACAGCAGCCAATCACAGCAGTGGGCGTTTACACTGAAGTCTCACAGCAGCCAATCACAGCAGTGGGCGTTTACACTGAAGTCTCACAGCAGCCAATCACAGCAGTTTGCGTTTACACAAGTCTCACAACAGCCAATCACAGCAGTGGGCGTTTACACTGAGGTCTCACAGCAGCCAATCACAGCACTGGGCGTTTACACTGAAGTCTCACAGCAGCCAATCACAGCAGTGGGCGTTTACACTGAAGTCTCACTCAGACACGCCCCTTCAAACAGAGCGTTCAAATCAGAGGCTAAAATCAGGCTTGGAAAAATGCCTTTTATTTATAAATTATGACAATTTTTTATGTAAAAATCATACTAACATTATAAGTGCACCCCAGGAAACATACAATAATAAAATGATCCAGTTCAAGACCCCTTTAATGACCACAAAAGGGAACCCACTATTGATGATTTGTTTACGATGTTCATGCTTACACTTATTAAAGTAAGATTTCAAATAAATTTTCATCTCAGTGTGCTTAAGCAGAGAAGCGAATGTCCTTTTGCACGTCTTGCGGTATATTCATGCCAGAAAAACGCAAGTGTGTTCGCGTAAAGATTTGTTAGTAAATGTAAAGTGGCAAAAACGGAAATAAAACTGTGATGTGACGTTTTCTCGTATTGAGCTGTTAGCCTAGATAACAAGCTATGTGTGAAAAATCACATGAATTTTATCAACTGTAAATAAAGTACCGTTTCCAGCAGTTTACTTGTATGAGAAATTCTCATCCTAGGCCTCAAACGCACTTAAAGGGATATTTCACCTCTGGAAAGATGAATGTGTATTTAAATTGGGTCATTTATGTAGTAGAAATGTGAAATTATTTTAGAAGTTGGTGCCTTCTAGACTGAGAAAAGCCAGAAAATGTGTTTTTGGCTCATGTGGATGAAAGACAACAACTCCCAGAATGCACTTGCTTCGCTCACCCTACGAGGACACTCCCAAGCCACGCCTACCGGTTACAGAGGGCAGTATCGGAAGAAATGATACAACTAGGCTACTAGTCGACTCGAAACTGAACAGACACCATTTTATGGTGAGATCCCCCTATGGGCGGGTTGAAGACATGCGGGACGAGCTCCTCCTACTGGCTGGAGTCTCTCGCCTCTGGACAGAAAAGCCTCAGATGAGCTAAATGACCATTTTTGCGTCATCAGGGTTTTTTTTCCAGACACACAATACAGAAATCTCTCGTCTCAGGGGGACATGAGGGAGGGAAACACGGTCACTCGAAAATACTACCGGGTTTCTACTGATACAAAGCTTAATGCTAATCGGTAAAGTATCCCTTTAAGAATTTGTGCAGATCAGTAGGTCATCTGGGTATTGGTTTTATTTACTGCTTGGGTTTTCAAAAGTACTAGTAATCAAGACTCGGTACCAAGTTAATACTCTCGAACACCTTTGTTAGCCAACAGTACACAGTACAAACACAATGTAAAGAAGACATTCATTGTGCAGTATAGATGTTTGATTATAAGGCAGGGCTCCAGACTTATGCCCGTTTCACACATACTCCGTTTTCAGTGCGCATGTGGTGTGTATTTTTTTTCGCACCCATGTTAACAGGTTAGAGCTTTCACACTGCACGCGGATGCGGTCCGGCGATGCAATCCAGGTGCAGTGCGTTTACAGCAGTGCAGCGATCGTTTCCACACCGAGTCTATTTTTGCTGTGCTGCACGCGCTGAATTAAAGTGACAGCGCATGTTTCGTGGTCAAATATGAACACAGATTGACATGAAAATGTGGTATGGTAATCTCACCATAAATGCATTTAATTAAATAAAATGTAGTACGCCTAATCTCACCATAAATGTATTTAATTAAATACTACTATTTGTCACAGTCATCTTTTTACTTTAAAGGCCTGTTCACACCGGGACGAATTTCGCGCACGATATTCGCCGACGTTTAACGTCTCGTGACTAAACAAAGGGCGCCAATGTGAGTGTGCACACCGGCGCGAAAAACGCCACGCGTAAAAGCGTAATTTTTTTAAAAACGCCTCGGGTACGTTTTTTTGGTTTGACGCGCCGCGTCAAAAACTATACGGCCAATGAGATTGGCGCTTTTGTTCACGTGTCTGGAGCTTCTGAATTTACAGTAAAACACAACTTGGGGGCGCTCAAACACAAAACGGTCTTGCCAAGCACACATACGTAATGGCGAAGAAGATCTACACCAAGTAGCGTCTAAACACTGCCGGGAAGAAATAAGACGAGGAAGATGCAAGGCAAGATGAATGTAGAGCTGCTGGTCTCGTTGGTGTCGGAACATAAAGAACTATATGATAAACGAGACAGCGACTACAAAAATCTTGATAAAAGAGAACTGTTATGGAGTGGTTTCTGTTTTACATTAAGCGCCATCTAATGTCAGGGAATGAATTTGCATGTTCACTTGGCTCATCGTCAGCGAAAATTGCTTGGGTGTGAACACAAAAAACGCGTTGAAAAACGCTGGCGAATAACACGAGCCGATATTCGTCCCGGTGTGTAGGGTCCTTAAAGCAGAACTCCAGTCAATTTTAACATTGAGCTCATTTTTTTGTACATTTGGAGTGCTGTCAATACAGAGAACAACGACAAAAATCGGTGTTGCCTACACCGAGTTATTCTATTTTTAAAATTTGCAGCCTGTTGACTTCAATGGGGCAATGTTTAAACCTGCTTTTAGCCTCTTAACATCCTTGATGTGTCATTACAAGTGCACAGAAAATGTGAGTGATTCCTTCAGAGTGAACACGAGTGGATCTGACTGCAGTAGATGTGAAAGAAATGTATAAAAATTATGTTATTTAAGCCAGCGCAAATACCTGTTTACATCCTGTTTTTCGGTTAAAGTCCAAAGTAGTCGATTGCAGAGTTCACGCGCATAGGTTTAGTTACCTATGATCACGCGCGTGAACTCGGCAAAATAGTAGTGGTTATCCTATATTTGGCCTAGGCCGATATGTTTTTTATTATGAAAAACAGTAGCCTAAAGACATTTAGTATAATATAAATGCACAAAAACTGCTACCTTAAAGAGATAGTTCACCCAATTTCTGTCCCTCCATTGACAGCTACGCAACTAGCACTTTGACGCTTAAAAAAGTTCATAAAGAGATTGTAAAACTAATCCATATGAATTGAGCGGTTTAGTCCAAATTTTCTTAAGGGACTCGTTCGCTTTATATGATGAACAGATTTCATTTAGGCTTTTATTCACATTAACATTCATCAACTCACACATCAGTTGTGGTAAACAGAATCTCAAGCATGTTTGCTTGACGTGTGAGAACCAATGAGGTTCTTTCTCGTGTTATGCATCACGTTTGAGCTTCTGCACAAGGTTTGTTCTCACTCGTCAAGCAGGTTCGGTTGAACTTCTGTTTGTTTCCCTGATCAATAATATGTGAATAAAAGCCTAATTTAAATCTGTTAAATATATAAAGTAATCGAGTCTTTTTAGAAAATTTGGACTAAACTGCTCTTCATATGGATTAGTTTTATGACCTCTTTATGAACTTTTTGAAGGTTCAAAGTTTGTTGCGTAGCTGTCAATGGAGGGACAGAAATCGTCCGAGTGGATCTCTGAGCTGCTGTGAGTGGAGGCTGGGCTCATTAGCATATTCATGGATCCACATATACTAAATGAGGCAAGGGTGTCGAGTTACATTCAAGCTATTTTAAGGTATGACAAATTTTTTTTCCACTGGAAAAAACTTTTAAATATGTCGTTTAACTATATATATATATATAAACATCACAAATCTGGTTTGAAGGGTTGTAGTCATATACTGTCATATATACACTAGATAATGATATTAGCAGATATAGCATTACCTTAAATGGCTCTGAGTGCTTTTGGTGTGAACCGCTCCATTGTGTTGATGCGCTGCTCACTTTAAACTGTAGAAACTGTAAAATGCTGCTACAGTCCGGTTGGATGTTGTTGTTTTTTCAGTCCTATTTTAGAAAGCCCTTTTTTTTTAATGAATTATTTACTTAAGATCATTAATAGTATTAAAAATTAACTAATATAATTTATTTAATATTTTTAATTTTCAAATAGTTAAAAAATATCTTTTTTTGCTATGAGATCGAAATTGGTACCGAGAACCGTGTCATTTGACTGGTATTGGTACCGACTACTGAAATGTAGTGCCATGCCAACCCTAGCTTTATATACTATATACAGAAGTAGGCTTATTTAGACACAGGGTTGGTCGTTAGTGAACTTACTCATTTCCTACCAAATGCTTCACAGCTCACAATATGCAAACATTTGTCAACACCTTTTTTTTTAACACTAAACTAAAACAGTTTTGTGAGCCATCTAAAAAACACAACCCAAGTCGACATTCAAAGTGAATCAACTCCTTACTCAGAACTAAAAGAAATGAGATAAATGAAGTCTCTTATCTGTCTGCTGCACAATCAACTTGTCACGAAACTGTTGTTTTAACTGCTGTTTGATTCTCGCTTCTCTTTACCTGTTTACAGACAAATTGTGGACTTTCTCAGCAACGAGGGACACATTTTCTCCACCATTGATGAGGACCACTTCAGATCAACAGACAATGAAGCCTAATTACCTTTCTGTCACATCTGCCCATTTCTTATATATGTAGTTTTCAAGGAAAAAAATATAACCATATATTTCAGTTATTTTTGGTAATTTTTAATAAAAAGCATACACATTTACAAACGTAATTCTGTTCTTTACATTTCAGCATGTACTAAAGAATAAGCAGTACAAATGACATTGCCTAATTTACATTAAAGTGTATATTTGTTAAACCTTGCATTGGCACAACTTTGAGTATTTAGAAAGTGTATATATACGAAAAGTATTTCGTATTTGTGCTGTGGAGACTCTATATTGGCTGGTACTTTGTTTGATTTCTTGGAGTTTGTTACACTTCTTGTTATGAAGACACAGTAGCTATATTCCTTTGTTAACATGAATACAAAGTGTCCTTGTTCTAATAGAAAAGGCTTTCGTGGGGGTGGTTAAATGTGTCCTCGATAGACTCATAGTCGTGGTCAGAGTCAGAGAGTCTCCTTGCTTTTTTTTTTGGTGGAAGGAAAGAAAAGAATAGATTAAAATCTACATATTTTCTCTCCCTGGTTTTGGGTCTTTGCTGTTCAAAGATGTTAAAAATCATGAAAGTATTAAATATCTAAATGTAAAGACAAACCAACCTGCATTTCGTGCCTTCGTGGGACCTTTCACGTACATATTGGGCATACTGATGCTCTCTGCTGTTGATAGGCTTTTCCTAGGCAAGATTGGAGGGGGCTGGTCTGGAGTCTGGGACTGTCACAGGAAAAAAAAAAAGAGTCAAGTTTATAAGCCTCTGAGTCAGCTTAACAAATTAAGAAAAGAGGAACACGATGCTATTTTTCCTGTTCAGTATGCATAAGCGCATGGTTACCATACAAGACTTTATAAGGGCTGATTTATGTTTTTACCATCTTAGGAGAAAAAATGAATAGTTTACCCAAAAATGAAAACTCGATCATAATTTTCTCACCTTCATGTTGTTCCAAACATTTGCATTTTTTAATACCATTATGAATGACATGCTTTAGTTCATACAATGAAAATAAGGAAACCGAATATCTCCAATGACATAAGAGCACCGTAAAAGTGGTCAATACAATTCGTGCAATGCCTTCCCAAGCCTTATCTGAACTTTGTCTCCGTTTTTAACGGAATAGTTTAGTGAATTAATCAATGACAAGCCCGTCGCTTGCTTCATTCCTGAATGAATGATTTCCTTTGTAGTTCTTAGAACCAGCTGCAATTAAAAAAATAAAAAAAAAAAATGTGGCTTTTCTCTTTTTTTCCATCATTTCATATTTTCTAATTAAGTTGGCTTGAGAGAGCCAACTTACTGAAATCCTATTTAAACTTAATATTATTATTATTCTGAGACTAAAACAAACTAAATGGATCTCCTCCTAGAGCTTTAACTCTACATACTCCAAACTCGGCACAGACACTCAGACTGTTCTGACTCGAGTTGCTATATCTTTTCAGACTGATCGGACTTACGGTTTTCCTAAAAATGACGATCAAAACTCGGAAAAAAACATTTGAATTAAAATTGCGGAATGCTCAGGTTTTTTAAACTGCCGAACTGCCAAAAATTCAAATCTAAACTCCTTGAAACCCTAAACTAAATCAAACTGCCATTCTATATAATATAAAAGCCATTGAGACTAATTTAAACTAATAAACTCATCTATCTATCTACTTCAAACTATTTTAAACTTCAAACTACTTTAAACTTCAAACTAAATTAAATTTTAAACTAATTTAAACTTCAAACTACTAAATTTACTTCATTTAAACTTATAAACTCTACACTTATAAACTAATTAACTTATAAACTCATGAATTCATAGACTTATGAACTTTTAAACTCATACATTTATAAACTGAACTAATTTAAACTTCAAACTACTAAATTTATTTCATTTAAACTTATAAACTCTAAACTCATACACTTATAAACTAATTAACTTATAAACTCATGAATTCATAGACTTATGAACTCTTAAACTCATAAATTTATAAACTCTGAACTCTAAACTCATTTAAACTTATAAACTCGTATTATAAACTCTAAACTCATAGACTAATTTAAACTTTAAACTACTTTAAACTTCAAACTAATTTAAACTTTAAACTAATTTAAACTTAAGACTAATTTAAACTTTAAACTATTTTAAACTTCAAACTAATTTAAACTAATTTAAACTTTAATTTAAACTTCAAACTACTTTAAACTAATTTAAACTTTAATTTAAACTTCAAACTACTTTAAACTTTAAACTAATTTAAACTTTAATTTAAACTTCAAACTACTTTAAACTCCAAACTACTTCAAACTTCTTCAGACTTTCTGGTCCGGCTTTCTCAAGCCAACTTAAAGTTTGTCTCGACGAACTTTTTAATCTAGTTAAAATTTTATTAATGTAATCTTACATTAATCAATGCATTTGTAGTTGCTGTGAAAACGCACCCTTGCCCTCTGAACTGCAATAAATAGTCTATGTTAATACATCTAAATGCAGCTTTTTGCAAAGATCGAAAACATTATTCATGCCATGTGCCCTTAAAGGTACAAATGCCCCTGGGAATCAATTTAAGGGGGCGAATATCAGCCCCTAATGGAAAACTTAATTTCTGCCACTGACAAAATGTAATTATTAATTGCTTTATTACATGATTCTTTGTGTAGAAATGTCTTTCTTCGTCTATAATGCAGTGGAGATGATGCACTGACATGTTCTCAATTCTACCAAAAATGTATTCACAACAATTTTCTGTGGACATGTATGAGTAAGTAATGAATAACTAAAGTTTCTAAAAAAATAAAATAAAACATATAATCAGGTTTAATTACTGATATTGAAACTGAAAAGAGTTTTGAGACCACTCGAACACTGACAATACTGTACGGTGCTTTGTCATTTTTGGAGTTTGACATCCCCAAACACTTTCATTGTAAAGCAAAGAGCATGTTAATAATTCAGCAGAACTTTTGTTTCACAGAAAAAAAAAAGTAATATGGATTTTGGACAAGATGATCACATTTTTGGGTGAACTATTCCTTTAAATAGGATTGATTACTGTGCTTGTTAACTTGACCATGAAAGTATGTGAGCTATCGATTTTTCCGTCTCTCATCATAAACATTAACCACGGAGGGGAATTTGGCAAATGCTTTAATGGATAATCCTGTAGTAGCTTATCTGAGAATGTGACTCAGAACAAAACCATTACTGTTTGATTCCTACATTTCTACTTTAGTTGGGTGAATAAAGCTTTGTTCTTACATCGTCTGGCGGAGGTGGAGCCGGGGCCCGTTTACCCTTTGTCTGATGAAGCGAGAGGTCGTCCAGTTGTGTGGTCACATTGCTCTTTACATCTGGTAATACATTTTTAGGCTTGGGGGACTTCTTAGGTGGTTTTGAATTGGATGGTTTGCGCTTTGGTGGACGAGGAGGAGGTTCCTCATTTTTGCTTATGAGTTTGTGATATTCATAGTAGAATTTCTCGGTCACCTCAGTGACCGTCTCTATATTAAGTTCTGGGGGTTCATCACTGGACCATGGCAGATTATCAGAGGTGAAACAGAGAGACATTTGTAACCAACGTACTGGCAACTCAAAACACAAATTTGGTTTATTGAATAGGCTTGCCAATACTATGGTCTCTGTGAAAGTCTCCTCAAGCTTAAGTGCTGTTAACCCCATTAGGGGATCTTTCTCTAGGTCTTTATCCCGAGTCACCACTTTGACATCCAGGGGCATAGAGCTCTTCATTAAATCAGTTAGCTTATACTTCTTGTTGTCTGAAAGCTTTTCCACAAAGTGACCTGCCATAAACAGTGGCAGAGAGATTTCCTCACTGTCGTCGTCTTCCTCATCTTCATCATCCTCGTCGTCCACTTCCATAGTCCGTTTACAAATTAGACTTTCTACTTTCTGAGCAGCTCCAGATTTATCCTTGAGTCCATCCATCCTCAACACTTCTAGCTGCTCGCCAACGCTGAGCGCAGGAATTCCCTCTTCCTCTTCCGCCTCGGAGTGCCGAGTCACGCTAACTTTCAAACCTGGAGACTGAGAGGATGCCAAGTATAGCTCGTACACTGATCCGAATTCCCGGGCCCTTCTTCTCATTCGTCCACCATACCTCTCTGAGATGAAGTAGAACTGTTTCCCCTTCCTTCCCTTTGGAGTCGAGGCTAATATGAATGTTGTGTGGCCACACTCATGCAACACGAGTTGCCTTCCACTTTGCAGTTCTTTGAACCAGCTGCTATTAAAAAACGGATCGCCTTCTGGGCTATCAAGGATCTCTGCCATAGTGGGGAAGGACTCCTTTGACTGACTTGCAACTTCAGTCAGTGATAGCGGAGTTATGAACACTAAATCCTGTAAGTTTTCTGTCACGTCCTGGACATCCACTTCCAGGCTGGAGGGGAACTTGACCACGTTCTTCCTCACTAAATGTAAAAATCATTAACAATCATTTATTCCAGGACCATTTTCATGTATCAAGCCTGTATGACTAGGGTTCCCAAATCTGCTCCTGGAGGGCCAATGTCTCAGAGTTTAGATCCAACTTGCCCAAACTCACATGCCTAAATGTTTCTAGTGATCCTCAAGACCTTGCTTGGCTGGTTCAGGTGTTTTAATAAGGATTGGAGCTAAACTTTGCAGCACTGTGGCCCTCCAGGAGGAGGATTGGACACCCCTGCTCCCTTCCACTCCTGGAGGAGTCCAGCTCAACACACCAGCCTGTAGTTTTCAGGTAAAGCCAAAGTCCTTGAGTAGCTGGCTCTAATGTGTTAGATTAGGTAGGCGATGGAAGGTGGACCTCCAGGAGCAGGATTGAGTGACAGCTGATTGCCTTTTTCCACCAACATGGTGGTTCTCATTAGGGGCTTTCGCACCGGAGGAACCTTTTCATAGTTCCTAGAACTATTGGCTGAAGTACCAGGATTTTGGCGCATCCGCACTGCAGAAACTAGGAACGGTTTTAGTTCTAGGAACTCCTTTTGGAGGAGCTAATTTAGCTCCTACTTCAGAGTCGGGTCTAAACCTGCGCTATAGGAACTGCAAGTGACGTTAGTGACGCTGATTGGCCGAACACATGCAAAACACCAGCACCCGCCATTTTTTAAAAAGCTGTGTAAACACAGATTATAGCCTATATATTTACTCCAGAAACTAACTCTACGAACATGGGAAACAGTGATAGACGGACCTCTTAACCTTTACGACAAGGAGAAAATCCAACTTTGAGGGGACCAAGAGAAACATGATTATATGTATTTCTGCTCAGCTAGCAACACTGGACATCAACCACACGGCAAACGCTACTAACTTTTCATATACTGTCTACTTTCTATGTATAACAGTTCTATCCAATAATGTATTAGACACAGGACTGTTAGACAGATCGTAAACTAGTGAACACAGAGAATGCGAGCGCTGTGTGCTCAGGCTCTGGCGTTCTCAGCGCCATCAAAATAAAAGTCACAACAACAATTGCGGCTTATGTCGCTTCAGAGTTCCTACTAGCGGTGCGAATGCAAACAGGAAAATGTTCCTAAGGGTTAGCTCTCGGTGTCTAGTTCCTAGAACTAGCCGGTGCAAAAGCCCTTATTGGTGTTGGGCTATTTGCAAACCCCTCTTGGAACCGGCCAATGTTTCCACTAACGTGCCAATCAGTGATGTACAGGAATTGATCACATTAATACATTTATTATTATTTCCTTAGACTTTATGAGTGCTTCAGTTTTGAGTACATGTATTAGCCTCAAAAATAATGTAATGAAATTACAAAATGCTTTTGATGCAACGTTGAAAGATATAACTAAATGAATTGCAACTCATTTTCAGTTCAGACTGCTTCATTGATTATAATCAAAGGGAGGAAAGAGGAACTTGAATTGGGTAATATCAGAATCTCAAAAACTGCTTGCCTAATCCACATTTAAAGAACACATTGCAAAATCACCAATAACAACACAGAAAAATCTGACATGCACTATCCCATAAATATTTATCCTCAATTAGCAAGTACTGGAAGTCCAGCCAATAGTGCAACTTTTTCTATGGGTTTCTTTTTCGGAGCTTCTTAAAAGATTGGCTCTTTTTTAATAAGATAGAATTTGTGCATGCTGAATTTTCTCCCATTCATATTAATGAGTGAATTATCTTGGTAGTTATAGTGTTTGTTTTAATGCAAGGAATCTGGTTTGTGTAATCTAGTTATTTTTGCTTCATTCTTGCTAGATTCAGGTTGCGGCTTTTTAGAAAAAGTTTAGTGCGGATTTCCAGTCTGAGACGCTTGCAGTTCCTTATTTGAGACCAGAAGGTTTTGTGGGTAAGTGCAGAGCCATTTTTTCTGGCCCACAACTACCTTTCCTGTAGTGGGAGGATGACGTATTTTTGTATGCTAAAACCTGGAAATGAGTTTTGATTTTGGCACTTCTGCTGCTATTGCCCTGAAGTCAATGAGCTTTTGGTTAAATGCCTGAAATAAGGTTCAAGGATGTTTTCACGTTTTATTCTATGACTATACTATAAAATGTATCAGTAATACCCCTTCCTCCTCTTTCACAGACAGGGCTTAGATTAAGCCAGTAGTAGACCTTAGTTAAATTAGGACATTCAATTATCTTTTATAAATGTGACTTAGAGTAAAAAAAAAAAAACATTACTGGTGTGCATCTTGAGACAAAACAATGGTGCTGATATATTTTAAGATATCTCAGTGCAAGTTGCTTTCAGTTAAAACAGCTGAAACGTTCATTTTAGTCTGCATGCATTTAGCTTAACCCTTGTCTGTGAAACCAGGCCCTTGTGATTTTTTTAAAGGTTTTATTTGTCTTGAAAATGCAGTTGCTATCAAGTGTCTAAATGGGACTACAGAGGTTGACAGGAACATTAAAGCCATCAGAATTGGACACTATAACGTAGTTGAAACAGCATTTATCATAACATGAATTTTGTTGGAATCGTAATCAGGTGCTAAAGAGAGTACCTATTAAAAGCAATTTGAGCCAATGGGATCGCTTGGAGTCCTAAAGGAGACACCGGCCTACAAAAATATGTCAAAACTGCAGCACTCTGTGTTCTGGACAGTTACATATCTGGCTTTGGCACCAGCACCATGTCAGAGGAAAAAGGACTTGATAAAGATTTCAGTAACACTTTATTTTACAGTGTCTTTGTTACGTATGTTACATGTACTTACCATAGTAATAACAGTAAATTATGCATAATTACATGCAAATATCCCTCAACCAAATCCTAATCCTACCCCTATAGTAAGTACATGTCGCTTATTATTACACTGTAACAATGACACCTTAGAATAAAGTGTAACCAAGATTTCTAAAGTAAAGTAACACTGTTGTACTTACTATGCATAATGGCGCTAATTTCATACACCGGGCTGAAAACCATCAAGGCGCCACAGTTCTTCATGTTTGTGCTGCGGAAGCGCCGGCAGCTCAGCCTGGCCGATGACATGATTTCCTGTAGAGTGAAACCACGGTCACTTTCGGACTCGTAAAACTCTCCTTTGAGGGATAGAGGAAGGAGTATCTCTGCAGACGCCTTGTTCTGCCCCAGCACATGACAGCGTGCAAGTCTTTCTCCATCGTCAGCCGCCTCCACTGAAAGCAGGGTCAACTCTTTTCCTGCGGGAACCGTGAAGTTTTCTATGGTCAACTCCTCTCTGCTTGTGAAGATGAAGGAGCCACAGGCGTCCACTCCAACAGGACACAGACCCACAATTTCCTCTATTGTATTGTACGGGAGGTCCTCAGCGACGAGTCTGAACTGGCCTAGAGAGATTCACAGTGTGGGAAAATCAATAAACTTGCCCTAACTTTTGGTTTAGAAATGAATTCCCAATAGGACAACAGCCACCTTGAGCTTAAGTTGAAGAACTAGCATCATGACTTATTCATGGAGAGACAAGTGTGGGTATCTGTAGGTTGGAGTAATTGACGTGCCGAAAGGTCTTACAGTTGACCTATTGGTAAGCCCCTCCCCTCGAACGCAGATGAGCCAATGGCAGTTGAGTATCAGTTGCACGGGGAACTCGGACATCTTTAGGTTTCAGCGCCATAGAGAAACACTGGAAGATCCGAAGCTCTCACCGGTTTGATGGTGTTTATGCTACAAAAATGATAAAACGATGTGCCTGGGGTACTTGTAACACTGATTGCAGGTATCCTGAGAGGATGGGCAATGGGATTTATTTTATTCCATTTTCTAAACCCACACAAGACGGAGCAAAATGTCTGCTTTGGATTAAGCAGTGTATTAATCCAAAGATGTGGGCGCATTAACCTGGTTCCCTAAGGATTCAACCCCAATCCCAATGAAGACGAAAACGTTCATTTTCTGGTTCATACTTCCATTAAGTTGCTATTAAAGTTAGTGACTCCATGCTAACGTACAAACCTAAATAGCTAACTGTTCTGTAGTCTTGTACAGACTGGTCTACAATTCAGTGCCTCTATATATTAAACTGGTTAAATGTAAATTAATTTCATTTTACCCTGCGGTACATGAACAGTGTTGATCCTGGATGTTGTCATCTACGACCGCAACATGAGGTTTCTCCCGTTTGCATTGAGATCTGTAAACCCTCGCTTCCAAATTAATTTTGTTACCCACCATATTTATTTTAAAATCTTCTATATATCCCTCCATGGCATATTTAAGCCCCACATGAATGCTCCTCGACCAGAGATGGTCCTTCTGTGTCCATAACTGATCTAAACATCATGTGGCTTTTGTCATACTGACAGCTGTCATTGAATGAGTTAGCAACTCCATTTGTTTGTCTGAGTTTGAAACAGTAACTAAGGGGGGCGGGGCTTACCGATAGGTCAATTGCTTGAGAAATTTCCTGTTAGGGTTTAGTTTCTGTTGTTCGGCACATTACCCACCATTACTCTGACCTACAGCTATCCCTGTCTCCATGAATCCTGTCCCAGTTTACCTCTAATCATTTGGGCTGTTATTCACTGTATATGCTGATGTGTTGAATAATACAGGAAGTTATTTAAATCAACTCTAGTTTGTGTGTATTGCTGTTGTTTAGAGGTTCACCTGAATAGTCAGTAGGCAATTCATATGAAGATCCAGTGTCAATCTCCTCACAAGACACAGACAGGAGCTGTAAGCCAATGATCTTCACCAAATCTCCAGTAGATAAACACACTTCACTTCCCGAAAGCTCATATATGGACCCTGAAAATAACACATCATCATGTCCTATTTGCATAACCATCTGCGTTCATTTTAAAAGTTTACTCCGACAACATTTGATCGCATTAAAACAAAGTCAAACATGGCGTAGGGAGTTGTTACATTGAATTCTGAAAGTAAATCCCTTACGTGGTATTGATTATATTTTATTTTTGAAGGCCTATTTATTTCATTTTTAATATTGTACTTCACTCAAATATATTATCTTTATTTAAAGCAGTGGATTTCAACTTTTGCAACCCAAAAATCTGTTGCAGCAGGGGAAAACAAACTATTCAAATCAAACAATTCAGTGTATAATTAGGTTAGGGATATAAACAGGCTTATCTTTTAAAAGTGAAGAGAAAACACTCATTTCTTGTTGTTGATGTCAAAGGCCTCTAATCAATCTCAATATTTTAGTGCAAATATATCTGTCGCTTGAGAAGCCTAACAGGCAGATGCCAACCAGGACGGGTCGTGAGACATGCCCTCATTTTCAAAACCAAGATTTTAATTTTTGTATAACAAACTACTTTTGATTTCACCATTTGACCTAAATTCTGACAAACAGAAACTGCTGGCAACCGCTGATTTAATGCATGATTTATGCAGTCATGAGCAATCTTCAGTTGATTTGAGTTCCCCCTTTATATAAACAATCGTTATAGGCTATTGTTTTTTTGATGCAATGCAGACAATACTAAACCAGATTCAGTCACATATTTACTCGTAGTGAAGGGCACAACGTAAACCACTTTGATGGGGGAAAAAAAGTGTCATGTCCTGTTTGTGGTCGAAGGGACCTCACAGCCATTTTAATAAAACCAGACCTGTGTGAAGTGTGAACATAAAATTTTAATTTGATGGCACGCCTGGCAAATGTCAAATCACTTCTGTTTGCGATAAAACATGCTGTGAATTCATGTTTTCGTGTGCAATGGGACCAAAACTTAAAAACAATAAAATCAATTCCAAAGATAACATTATTGTTCCTTATTTTTACAAAAGGATGATGGTTAAAATATACAAAACTGGAATAATTAACAATTACAATGCAAAATACATTTACTGACATGGAAACCCTTAACAAAACTCTGAACGAAGAACCGTAGGATTTAGCATATTGCTTTGAAAAAGTGTCATCCAGAATATGCAGAGAAGATAAAAGCATGAAACGTACCCTGGAAATAAACCCCAGAGCAGACCTGCAGGATGCGGGGCAGAGACTGCTGATCCAGACAGTTGATGAAGACTCGCAAGGACTGGAGGTCTCCCATCTCTCACGGCAGACAGTCACACACTGCGCTTATCTGCTGTTTCACACACTGACTCTATAGTCAAGAGAGAGGAAGTCTCAAAAGTGAGTCAC
This sequence comes from Scardinius erythrophthalmus, assembly GCF_964197995.2. NCBI lineage: Eukaryota > Metazoa > Chordata > Actinopteri > Cypriniformes > Leuciscidae > Scardinius > Scardinius erythrophthalmus. The sequence continues at coordinate 35,887,671 of NC_138236.1, forward strand.
CCAGAAACCACAAACACCATAGTGAACTGCATACATCCTTTTTATTTTAATATTTTTAGTTAATGTTTTATTTAAATAGATACATTTCGATTTAATGTATTTTATTATGCTTGTATACTTTGTTTCAATATATAATAACTGCATTAACAATAAATGTGTCTGCAGTTTCAATTGTGTGAGAGCAATTCTTGTCATCCTGTCTTTACAACGCTTGCAACTATCTCCCGGAATTACAAATCCTTTTATGGCGAAGGCTTAGCTCATGAATATTAATTGAGTAATGCTGATTTTGATTGGTTCACCTCCCTAAAAGGGCGTTCACACCATAGAGATGAATACGTAGATTCAAAATTCGACCACTCTAGGCACGTCAGTGCGTCCGCCATCTTGCAACGGTCAGCATGTGGTCACTCACAGTAACAATCAATAATCCCACAATACTGCAGTTTCTGGTTGTAAATTTCCGAAGAAATGGGATAACCTTTAACATTGGTTTGTGTTTTTATATGTATTAACTCAATATTACAGTTTTTTCATGTTGTGTTAGCTGACTCCATCTTGTTGTTTTGTGTTAGTTTACTAAAATCATCTGCTTAAGTCTATTGCAGATATTGATATTCATACATGCGTTACCTTGGCTTTCTGCATAACATTCCCCTTTGTGGATGCATAGATGGAGGGAGGTCGCTTACACATCCCCCAAGGAATCGGGTCTCCTTTAGGACCCCGAGTGATCCCATTGGTTTAACTGACTTTAAGTGGGTACTATTTTTAACACCTGATTAAAATTCCTGCAAAATTACATTATGATTTATAACGTTAAAATGCGTTATAATGGCCATTAATGTCTTTTAAATTACATAGTTCATATAGTAGTATATAGCCTAACTGAAGCTATAGGTTGTGAAATCAAGCATTTCTCCCTCTTACTGTGTTTTTTTTAGCTAGCTTATTAACTAGCATAGTAGAAAACATCTACCCGATTAGCCTACAAGCTTATCTTATATTATATTAGGTATGTTTTTTGCTTCCAATATATTTCCCAATTGCATGTTTCAAATGATGTTTGTGTTGACAATTAATATTATAGCAGCCTATTATATACTATATGATGCAGAAAAGTTAGTTCTTGCATTCATGACCTCGAGACTAGATTACTGTAATGCTTTATTAGCCGGTTGTCCTGCATCCTCAATAAACAAGCTACAGTTAGTCCAAAATGCCGCCGCTAGAGTTCTTACTAGATCAAGAAAGTTTGACCATATAACACCGATTTTATCATCCCTACATTGGTTACCTATAAAGTTCCGTATTAATTACAAGGTATTGCTACTGACTTATAAAGCCCTAAACGGCTTAGCTCCAGTCTATTTAACGGATCTTCTATCGCCCTATAATCCATCGCGCTCTTTAAGGTCACTAAGTTCGAGGCTTTTGGTCATACCTAGGATATCCAGATCCACCAAAGGAGGGAAAGCATTTTCACATTTAGCTCCAAAACTCTGGAATAGTCTTCCGGATACTGTTCGTTGCTCAGACTCGCTCTCCCAGTTTAAAACTAGATTAAAGACGCATCTCTTCAGCCAGGCATTCATATAATACTGTTAATCTTACAGTTAAATCCGACCTCTAGTTCATAAACGCCAGAGGAGAACTGGCCCCCGACTGAGCCTGGGTTCTCCCAAGGTTTTTTTTTTCTCCATTAGGTCACCTGATGGAGTTTTTCGGTTCCTTGCCACTGTTGCCTTTGGCTTGCTCAGTTGGGGATATTTGGGGATATTTAATTTAATTTAATTAATCAATCAACAATACTATTGATCAGCACTACCAAACGTGGACGTTTTCCATTAGAAACAAACATTGATGTATTATTTTAATTTAATACTGTGAAGCTGCTTTGATACAATCTGTTGTGAAAAGCGCTATATAAATAAACTTGACTTATATCACATTACTATTATTGTGCAAAATTAATATTAAATCACTTTACAGAACATAGTATGTTGCAACAATCCTTATCCTTATAAAAAAAAAAATTTAAGACATGGTTGTGTTTTATTATGCAAAACATAGGCATTCATTATTATATTTCAAGCATGTTGTTTGTGCACTTAATGCAATAAACCACATACAATAGTTAAATTGGTAATAATTAGTCAATACATCGCGATTACTTTTGATCAGGCCTTACCGCCTGGGTCCTATTGGAGATTTCTTATGACAACAGACCAGTGTTTTGACCGTTGCAATATGGCGGACGGCTCACGATAGCGGCCCATAATGAGGCATCTATGTGTATAATCTATGGTTCACGCACGTTCAGCCTTTCACCACAGAGGGATTCGTTAATTCGCCATTTGACCTGACGCCCACTTTACTCACGTATGCTTTTAAGCCAATCAGTCACGACTACTGAGAGAAATTCGCGTTACGTTGTTAATATTCATGAGCCGGAAGACGGTGCCGTTTTAGCAGCTTACCCAGGATGCTCGGCGTTTCGATAGCAAAGCATTGAAGAATGTGTGACAATGGCAACAAATACTACAGAGATTAATCCAAATTTCGACTGTCCTTCATGGTAAAACAACAACAAAACACTGCAGTACATGCTAGGTTTAGTGCATGAAAAAGGCTTATTCTAACCCAGCATTAAAACAACAGTCTTACACCGAGCTGTTAGCTCTTGCTCTTTAGCAGATATATACCGTCACACTAATGGAACTGAAACTTGTTGTTATACATAGAGCATTATTTGTGGAGAAGAGTAATTGATCAAACTAGGGAACATCCCAGAAGCCAAATGCGTTATTTATGATCATAATCTACACAGTGGATGATTTGTGGAGTGAGATGATTTGATGAGTTTTGCATTTCAGGGCAGGAAAGCCTCCAGCAGGGCTGCATTTGGACGTGGTGAAAGGAGACAAACTTGTTGAGGTATTGCATTGAGTTTTAAGGATATTGGTTCATAACTTAAAGTGGACTTGTTAATAAGAACTTAACCATCACATATTTTGTAAATTGTTCTAGGACCTTGTGTCGCTCCAAACCTGTATGCTGTTATATGGAAGAAAATCATTTTTAAAGATTCTTTGATGCAAGTCTTTTCCATGCAAAGTTAAAAGTGACCACACCTCTAAAAAGGACAATCATAAGCTAAATATATACAGTGTATTATATATATATATATATATATATATATATATATATATATATATATATATATATATACAGTAGCCTACTGTGCAAAAGTCTTAGCCACGTTAAAATGGTTTTAAGCCAGTTATTTGCTGTAGTGTGTCAGTAGGAAATATCAGTTTACATTTCCAAACATTCCTTTTGCCATTAATTGTTATAATCCAGTGAGATTTTTGAAGAAACTGCAGCAACGTCTCCAAGAATAAGTGTACCTGGACAAAAGCTGTTTTAAATGATTTAAAAAAAAAAAAAAATGTATTAAATTATTTTAGAAGCATCCTTTCTTTACAGCGTTTTTACACAAGTGCCTAAAACCTCACGGTACTGTAGATGTGCAGGTCGATTTCTTTAAACGTCTTGGAGACGTTGATGCAGTTCTTCTGGATTTAGTCTGTCTCAGTTTTTTCTGTTTCTCCATGTAATCGCAGACGGACTCGATGATGGTGAGATCATACCGGCTGTTGTCAGACTCTTTGTGCATACAGAAATCTCACTGGATTATTACAATTAATGTTTGAAAATGTAAACTGATATTTCTTACAGATGCACTGCAGCAAAATATATAAATAACTGGCTTAAAAAATTTTTGGGCGGTGAAAATACTAACATGCCTAAGACTTTTGCACAGTGCTGTGTGTGTATATATATATATATATATATATATATATATATAGGGCCATATGACACGTATATAACCATAACATAACAGCATACGGTTTTATTTAATTATCTGGGTAAACCATATCTTTTTATAATAAATAAACTGCACCAGATACTGACCTGACCGCCTGCAGCTCAGTTGAGTTTTACTGATGCGTGCATGATGGTGGCTGTCAGGTCCCAAACCGGTGCTAGAGAAACACAAGACCCTGAGATTTAAGCTCTGAGAGAGGAGTCACTCCTCAGGTGTTATAACTCCAGGGCACATTATCACATGCTACGTGTACTTCTGTAGAGCTGGGTCGTATGACAAAATACTGTGGTGCTATGAGTAATTTTATATCATGGACACTGAATATATCGCAATATAGTGGTTTATATACAGTGCCATTCAAAGTGGAATCTGAGAACATTCAAGGCAAGACACTAAAGGTTAATAATAGGGTAATATTTTTAACTAATAGAAATCACCATATTCCCCAGTTGATTAATCAGAGTACATTAAGACTGTACATTTTGTATTACAAGTTTCCTGAAATGTTATGTTTAAATATGAGGCATCATCTAATAAAAAATGCCCTAGTATACATTTACAGTAAACAAAGTCTGAATATAAAGCCAGGTTGAAATACTTGCTTAATTTTGTTGACGCATTAAAGTTTTTTTTAGAGGGGATTTTGGATAACTCTCTTTATCATGCCATGCATACGAAAACACTGTCAACTGGAGCTAAACAAACTTTACGGTTTTATAGAAATAAAACTAAAATTTGGTTTTGAAGTGGAAATTTCTGTCTCAGTGCAGGAGAAAAAAAAAAAGTAATTTTGCGAAAATTGCCCTAAAAATATATGTATTATAACTTAAATCTACAGACCCAAACACATGTTTTGGGAGCAAAATAACCCCAAATTTACCAGTGCTGGACACATTTTTTAAATAATTTTTTTATACTGTAGTGTCTTGCCTTAATTTCTGATATTCAAAATCAAATTTAAAGTTGCAGGATTTTGAGAAGCAAAGCAACATTATGAAATATTTCTGCACCATTTCTGTAGCAACTCAATAAAAAATGCAACAATACAAGTTTTTTTCACTAGGCTTATTTCCATTATTTTTCCATTATATATGAGTTATTTCACTTTTCTTGGAACTTGGACACAATCCAGAAGAGATAAGATAAGAGTTATTAAATGGTGAACTAATTTCTACACTTTCTGCACAATTATATCTGATTGTTTGTGTTGACGGAGTAGTTTTGAGCTCACAGAATAAGTTTGAATGCAAGACGACTGAAGCGCTCTCTCTGCAGAAACTGATCATTGATGAAAAGAAGTATTATTTGTTTGGGAGGAACCCAGACGTCTGTGACTTCACCATCGACCACCAGTCGTGCTCTCGCGTGCATGCGGCCCTCGTCTACCACAGGCATTTGAAACGGGTGTTTCTCATCGACCTCAACAGCAGTAAGTGCACCTAGACCAATGAGAAACATTTATCAGTCAGATTAACGGTATTCAAGACTCTAAACAAGCGTGTGTGTTGATGTCATGTAGCTCATGGTACGTTCCTGGGACACATTCGCCTGGAGCCCCACAAGCCCCAGCAGGTTCCCATCGACTCAACTATGTCATTTGGCGCGTCCACGCGCGTCTACACCATTCGGGAGAAACCTCAGAGTCAGCCGGGCTCTGGCGTCGGGGAAAGTAAAACTGGTGATGACGAGGAGCTGAAGGGACTTCTGGGACTTCCCGAGGAAGAAACTGAACTGGAGGTACAGTTTACCTAATACCTCTGTAATATTCCTACTTATTCTTTACTCTAATTCTATATATGATAAATTCATAAAAACTGAATCGCACAAGTATGGGAATTTATAGTGAAAGACTATTTTCCGTGTCCAGTTTTCAAATTTTCAGTTGTCACCACCATAGCAGTCAAATTTTACATTTATCACTACAACAACTCCTCTTCATCAGAGAAATGTTTCCATCACATATCCATATATATATATATATATATATATATATATATATACATATACTGACGGATCAAAATCTGAGGCCCATGTTTCATTTGCATTTGTAATCAACCTTCAAAAAAGAGGGATATCCATCCCTAAACAGCTCAATTTCTACAGCAGAAGCAAATGCTATAATTTTGGCATTGGACTATATAAAGACTATCCAACAGCAGGGCTCCAGACTAACTTTTCCACTGGTTGCACTGGTGCTACCAACTTTCTCCGTTGGTCGCACCTTTTTTTTTTTTTTGCTACATGCCATGGGATTAATCAATGCATGCTGATGAATTAGTGGTCTTAATCTGCATACCCTAGTTTTGCACTGATGTAGAAAGACTGACAGTGACACAAGACCTCATGTTAGCTAAATGTTTTAATCTTTTAACTCTCAAAAAAACTTTTAAAAAAACATGTATGTTCTTTAATGTTTGATTATAATTTTACTGTCTTCACATAGGGATGGGAATTGATAAGATTTTATCTATATCAGTGCCACTGACGATTCTGCTTATCGATCTGGGCCCGGTTTCCCGATAACGCTCACTCTTAGCCTGCTAAGAAGACTCGAAAGATATATCTTACCAAATTTGTTTATTTTCCTAAGTGTGTTCCCCGAACTATACCTTAGAAAGCTGCTTAAGATATACCTTCTTAAGTGCAACGTGACCCGGTGCTGTCCGTGGCGATGGTGCTGAATTGGTTGAAATCGATGGCTCGACAATCAATTATTCTCTCGTGCAGGGGCTGTTTATGTGAGAAAGCGGTGATCTTTATAAATGAAGCACTTCAGAAATAGTTGAAATTGCAATTTATTATGATTATTGGATATTATAAAAAATAATCCAAACTATAATAGCCTATAATAGCCTAACCTACATATTTTAAAATTGTAACATATAGCCTATTGCTGCCACAATAACCTTTTCAAAAATTTACGTGCCGCCTTTTATTTCCCATTTTTGTTCGCTGAGGTGGAGCTGCGATGAAATATTGTTCTTGTGTAAATACTTTCCAGCATTTCAGTAATAAAAGTTTACATCTTGCATACGGTGCTCGGCAGTGATCAAAAAGGATTCAAACCGTGAATTTTGAATCTCTTTGGATTCAGAAGATTTGGATTCAGACGGCAATTAAATTACCACACGACCTGTTTGTCAACAAACAGAAGGTACTAATTTGGCCAGGGATTTTTACGCGGGTTGGGTGAGAAAAACACTGATATTATGGATTCGGACGGCACTAAAATCACCGACTTACCCCTGTAAATGTTTAAAATACCGGACGAGCCCATGAGAAACAATATTAGCGTCCGAATAGGACTTAACTGACAGTAGCCTATGCTTTCACTGGCCTTTAAAAGAGCGTTTTAATTAAATTAATAATATTGTATAATAATATAATTAAAAATCTAACAACAATCAGTGTAATGACAATTTTATTCTTTGCATGAAAACACTTGAATTAGCCTAATTTAATACTGTCTGGGTGTATTAAAACTTCAGAATTATATTCATATAGACCTGCAACAGTGATAAGGTAAAGCTAAGAGTGGTCCAGACCAACCTTATGAAAGTGTGACTTACAGAAGATATACTTAGCATACGAACGTTTCGGGAACCGTCCCATAAGGTTAAGAGAGAGGTTAAGGAATAGGTTAAGAACTACTTAGAGATAAGAACGCTTTGGGAAACTGGGCCCTGATTCTTTAACGTTTCTCTTAACGATTCTTGATAGCACTGTGTGGAAAAATGTGGAATGTGAAAAAAAACATGTGGTTTTATTTCTTTTGAAGCTTAAGCTTGAGTAAGCAAACTGTTCTTTTTATGTAATTTATGTAATAAATAGAACCTTATTGTAAAGTGTTACTGATTAGTTATACACCGATTCAGACGTCTCCTGAGTTCACTGTTGGAAAGATCAGTTGTTTTAACCTTTCAATAAAATGAATCAGTTCAAAGGAGTCATTAGTTCGCGAATTGGAAGTGTCATGCGTGTTGTGTGATTATCCCAGCAGTTAGGACATGGACATCCAAGATTTCTGTCAACACAATTATTTAACACGTTATGGCATGGGCGATATGAACAAAATCTTACATCATGATATGAGTATTTTTTTTTTCACAATAGCAATTTATATAATCAGGTATCTAGATGATTTCCTTTGATATCAAGATTTAATATATTAGTGAAAATTCACAATTATTTAGCTGTTTTCAGGCTTTTGACTAAACTTGCATATTTTGCAATGACCCATACATTGCATACATTACAGTGAATGAACTGCTATAAAAAAAAAAATGTTTTAATGAATTTTGGCAGAACCTGACTGAGTTCAACACCGCTCATAACAAGCGCATCTCCACCCTCACCATAGAGGAGGGAAACCTGGATATTCAGAGGCCCAAGAGGAAGAGGAAGAACTCCAGAGTGACCTTCAATGAAGAGGATGAGGTCATTAACCCAGGTAGAGTGAGCTGCCATAAAGAAAACCTGAGCCTCAATCCACTACTGAGCCACTTAGGACTTGATGCTTAAGTAAGGGATAATTGACGACGGGCCGTTGAATTATTAGAAAAATAATGCACACCCGAGGTGGTAATGCGGTCACGACACGAAGCGGAGTTACACCTCGGGTGTGCATTATTTTTCTAATAATTCAACGGCCCGTCGTCAATTATTCCGCTTATACTTTGGTTACCACACCTCGAAACATTGTTCAGATGATGTATTTCAAGACGTTTGTCAAGTTTTTTTTTTGTCAAATCCCAACGCATCTAACCCCAAGCCTCCGTTGCTAATTCCTAAATGTAATTTTAGATCTAGTAACGGAGGTTTGAGCCACTGATAGCAGACTTAGTAATTAGAGAGAGAGAGAGAGAGAGAGAGAGAGAGAGAGATTGCAATGAGACAGAAAAGCATGTGTGTCAATATTATTTTATTTTTTAATTATTTGTTCTAATTAATTTGTTAAATCTTTTTTTGTCTATTATTGACAGTAGTCTAGCCAAATAAATGAAACAAAGCCCTTTTAACAAGTAGGCCTATCAATATTTATATTGATTATATTTATATATTCAGTTTAATTTTCTATTGATTATAGATAGGACTATATACTCTTTATTAAAATTAAACTGCACGTTTCCATTGATTGTGAAGTTAGATATCGGAAATGGCAGTTAAAGCTCAAAGGGATACTCCACCGTCTTTTCATATTAAACTATGTTATTCCCTTAACTAAGACGAGTTGATACATACCTCTCTCGTCTCAGTGCGTGAGTAATATCTTCACTCGTGAAAAATCCTCTCACCGGCCCCCGCTCCCTCTGGTGAAGATATTACTCCGCCAAGACGAAGTGCTTACAAGCACTTGCTATGGTATTCCGCCATACAATATAGTTATCCATTTTACACGCTTAGAAAAGCGCAACGTTTTGTTTTTTGTCACCGTCCTAGGTCGAGTTACACTACGCGAGTAACTGTGTTTAAATAGGGAAAACGTGGAGGTGTTTGGTAGCTTCTCTGCTTGGCCCATAGTGAATGAACTGAGTGAACAAAGTTTCGCCGCGCGCCAGAGCGATTGAGTGCACGCACTGAGACGAGAGAGGTATGTATCAACTCGTCTTAGTTAAGGGAATAACATAGTTTAATATGAAAAGACGGTGGAGTATCCCTTTAATTGTCTGTCATTGTTACGAATTGTATCCTATCTTCCGTTATTACAGTTAACTATGCAAAGTGATATGGGGCTGTAATGCGGTCCAAGACCTGCCTAGAACTACTTTTGCCGTGCGTTTCCCTGAAATAATTACACACATTAGAACGTTCGTCAACCAATCAGATTCAAGCATTCAACAGCCCCATAGTATAACTTCGACTATTCACTATTCAAACATATGAGGGAGATAAAATATGCACTCTGACAAGCATCTACAACATTACTATATAAACACCATGACGTAAGCGCTGGCACAATTCATCAACAGCAATAAGCAATCACTTTGCATAAATGCACGGTATTCATTGATTGCAAACTGCAAAACAGTAGAACACACTACAGCGCCGTGTTTCTGCTGTGGAGTGTGCAGCGCTCATATTTATCTAATTAAATCATCGGCTGTTGAAGTTTAGTAAATACCTTCATCCGTATTGCGACTACTTCCATTCCGTCCACAAATTTAAGACCTCTTAAAATGATAATTAAGACTTTTCTCATACCATTTAAGACATTTATTGATCTTAAATTTGATTAAACTGAACTCCAGACCTGCAGGTGTGTGAAGTGCCCCTTTTTTTTTGATGGAGAGGAAGATCATCACAAAAATGACTCAAATATTGGTTTGTTCATCATACAAAGCTGTCGTTTGATTTCAGAAGACTTGGGTTATAGCATCCCTCACTACTTTTGTGAAGCTTTCATACTACCTTTTTTTAACAGTGTGTGTGTTGTTCACTCTTTTAGAGGACATCGACCCCTCTGTTGGGCGTTTCAGAAACATGGTCTCAACAGCTGTGGTTCCTATTAAGGTAAAACGTCTTCATATCTCGAGTCGTTCAGCCAAATGCTAAAAGGGAGTGTGATTTACATAAACGTCTATGTTGGTTTACTCAACAGAGGAAGAAAATGGGCGGTAGTAATGCGCTGGGAATCGAGGAAAGCGTAACGCGACACATGCACGCGTTCCCCTTGCAAGGTGGACTCTACAGAGACCTTCCTCCGGCCAGTCATGAAGCTCAATCCACAGGAGCTCCCAGCGGAGCCGCCATCCTGGGAGGCCTGCCGTTACCCCAGCCGAACCCTGCCCCGGACGTAGACCTGGCCCACGAGGCCCCGCCACCCCCGCTCAAGCTCAACCCCACACCTTTAACCGGCCCGTACGTGTCCGAGCTGCTCAACGAACCCCGCAAGAAGAAGTATGCTAAGGAAGCCTGGCCTGGCAAGAAGCCCACTCCGTCTCTGCTTATTTAGTAATGTAGGAAGTGTCGGACTCTTCTGTCCACATGAACTGTATCTCGAAGAAGCTTCGAGTTCTACTGGACTACAAGAATCTGCTTTAATGCAAGAAATTCATATGGACGTTTTAAAGGAATGATTTTCCCAAAAATGAACATTTGACTTGCACGTCATTCCAGATTGGTATCATATTCTGAATTTGATGACAAAAAGGCAGAATGTCTTCATTTGCTCAATTCACTTCGATTTAAAAATAGGTGCATTTCACTCTGTTCCTCACAGTAGATAATCTGATCTTGGCCTTATAAATCATCCGTTTTTGTTTTATGTAAAACAGCTGTTTGGATATTGTGCTTTAGAACTTTTGTGCTTTACAGAAAAACAACAACAACAGGGTTCGCAGTGACATGAGGGCGAGTACATGACAGTTTTCATTTTTGTTTGAACTTGAAAAGCCAGCATAATGAACATGATGAAAAGGAAACAAAAGTACATCACTTGACCCAAATAGCAAAATGTGTCATAATTAGCTTGAGATTCACGAGGGTTTATCTTTTATAGTGTACTCTCTTTTTTATATGACTATTTATGTAAAATGTTTACAAGCACAGGCTTTTTATGTACACATTTTGAAACCGTTAGCTGTTTGGCCGAAACACTTCCATTAGCATCATACATTCAGATGAGATAGATCTTCCACAAACCTGTGCTACGCTTTAAAACTGGTGAAAATCGGCATTACTGTAACACTTTACCTATTGTGAAGATTCTTTGACCTTCTTCAGCTGTTCCACGCTGTTTTATTCCCCTTAATATACAAGCAGAGTGAAGTGTTTAGATGATGGTAACGTTGTTCATCAGGTGTTTCCCTCCAGACTGTCTTCACTGTTGAAGAAAGATAAAATATGATGTTTTATACTCTTATGTTCTGTTTGGTACATTTGTTTGTACATATCACTCACAATAAAACCTTGTGTATTTTTTATATATTTAAACTTTGTAATTACCAATTTCAGACTCTCTTTTTTTGGTGGTGGTTGTATTTTTGCTAACAGAGATGCATGCTGGGAAGCATGCTATAAGAATTCCTAGCAATCCATTATGACAGGTGCTGAAGAACAAAAACAA
>NC_138236.1:35922127-35934627 GCF_964197995.2 Scardinius erythrophthalmus
ATCTATCTATCTATCTATCTATCTATCTATCTATCTATCTATCTATCTATCTATCTATCTATCTATCTGTCTGTCTGTCTGTCTGTCTGTCTGTCTGTCTGTCTGTCTGTCTGTCTGTCTGTCTATGCCCACCACGACCCCCTTCACTTGGAAGGACTCTATCTATCTATCTATCTATCTATCTATCTATCTATCTATCTATCTATCTATCTATCTATCTATCTATCTATCTATCTACAATTAGCTGTCTGTCTGCCTGTCTATGTCCACCACCACCTCCTTCACTTGGAAGGACTCTATCTATCTATCTATCTATCTATCTATCTATCTATCTATCTATCTATCTATCTATCTATCTATCTATCTATCTATCTATCTATCTATCTATCTATCTATCTATCTATCTATCTATCTATCTATCTATCTATCTATCTATAATAAGCTGTCTGTCTGTCTATCTATCTATGCCCACCACCACCTCCTTCACTTGGAAGGACTCTATCTATCTATCTATCTATCTATCTATCTATCTATCTATCTATCTATCTATCTATCTATCTATCTATCTATCTATCTATCTATCTATCTATCTATCTATCTATCTATCTATCTATCTATCTATCTATCTATCTATCTATCTATGCCCACCACGACCCCCTTCACTTGGAAGGACTCCATCTATCTATCTATCTATCTATCTATCTATCTATCTATCTATCTATCTATCTATCTATCTATCTATCTATCTATCTATCTATCTATCTATCTATCTATCTATCTATCTATCTATCTATCTATCTATCTATCTGTCTGTCTGTCTGTCTGTCTGTCTGTCTGTCTATGCCCACCACGACCCCCTTCACTTGGAAGGACTCTATCTATCTATCTATCTATCTATCTATCTATCTATCTATCTATCTATCTATCTATCTATCTATCTATCTATCTATCTATCTATCTATCTATCTATCTATCTATCTATCTATCTATCTATCTATCTATCTATCTATCTATCTATCTATCTATCTATCTATCTATCTACAATTAGCTGTCTGTCTGCCTGTCTATGTCCACCACCCCCTCCTTCACTTGGAAGGACTCTATCTATCTATCTATCTATCTATCTATCTATCTATCTATCTATCTATCTATCTATCTATCTATCTATCTATCTATCTATCTATCTATCTATCTATCTATCTATCTATCTATCTATCTATCTATCTATCTATCTATCTATCTATGCCCACCACGACCCCCTTCACTTGGAAGGACTCCATCTATCTATCTATCTATCTATCTATCTATCTATCTATCTATCTATCTATCTATCTATCTATCTATCTATCTATCTATCTATCTATCTATCTATCTATCTATCTATCTATCTATCTATCTATCTATCTATCTATCTATCTATCTATCTATCTATCTATCTATCTATCTATAAATAAGCTGTCTCTCTGTCTGTCTGCCTGTCTATGCCCACCACCACCTCCTTCACTTGGAAGGACTCTATCTATCTATCTATCTATCTATCTATCTATCTATCTATCTATCTATCTATCTATCTATCTATCTATCTATCTATCTATCTATCTATCTATCTATCTATCTATCTATCTATCTATCTATCTATCTATCTATCTATCTATCTATCTATCTACAATTAGCTGTCTGTCTGCCTGTCTATGTCCACCACCACCTCCTTCACTTGGAAGGACTCTATCTATCTATCTATCTATCTATCTATCTATCTATCTATCTATCTATCTATCTATCTATCTATCTATCTATCTATCTATCTATCTATCTATCTATCTATCTATCTATCTATCTATCTATCTATCTATCTATCTATCTATCTATCTATAAATAAGCTGTCTCTCTGTCTGTCTGCCTGTCTATGCCCACCACCACCTCCTTCACTTGGAAGGACTCTATCTATCTATCTATCTATCTATCTATCTATCTATCTATCTATCTATCTATCTATCTATCTATCTATCTATCTATCTATCTATCTATCTATCTATCTATCTATCTATCTATCTATCTATCTATCTATCTATCTATCTATCTATCTATCTATCTATCTATCTATCTATCTATCTACAATTAGCTGTCTGTCTGCCTGTCTATGTCCACCACCACCTCCTTCACTTGGAAGGACTCTATCTATCTATCTATTTATCGATCTATCGATCTATCGATCTATCTATCTATCTATCTATCTATCTATCTATCTATCTATCTATCTATCTATCTATCTATCTATCTATCTATCTATCTATCTATCTATCTATCTACAATTCTGTGATAGATCTATCTATCTATCTATCTATCTATCTATCTATCTATCTATCTATCTACAATGTCTGTCTGTCTATCTGTCTATGTCCACCACGACCCCCTTCAATTGGAAGGACTCCATCTATCTATCTATCTATCTATCTATCTATCTATCTATCTATCTATCTATCTATCTATCTATCTATCTATCTATCTATCTATCTATCTATCTATCTATCTATCTATCTATCTATCTATCTATCTATGCCCACCACGACCCCCTTCACTTGGAAGGACTCCATCTATCTATCTATCTATCTATCTATCTATCTATCTATCTATCTATCTATCTATCTATCTATCTATCTATCTATCTATCTATCTATCTATCTATCTATCTATCTATCTATCTATCTATCTATCTATCTATCTATCTATCTATCTATCTATCTATCTATGCCCACCACGACCCCCTTCACTTGGAAGGACTCCATCTATCTATCTATCTATCTATCTATCTATCTATCTATCTATCTATCTATCTATCTATCTATCTATCTATCTATCTATCTATCTATCTATCTATCTATCTATCTATCTATCTATCTATCTATCTATCTATCTATCTATAAATAAGCTGTCTCTCTGTCTGTCTGCCTGTCTATGCCCACCACCACCTCCTTCACTTGGAAGGACTCTATCTATCTATCTATCTATCTATCTATCTATCTATCTATCTATCTATCTATCTATCTATCTATCTATCTATCTATCTATCTATCTATCTATCTATCTATCTATCTATCTATCTATCTATCTATCTATCTATCTATCTATCTATCTACAATTAGCTGTCTGTCTGCCTGTCTATGTCCACCACCACCTCCTTCACTTGGAAGGACTCTATCTATCTATCTATTTATCGATCTATCGATCGATCTATCGATCTATCTATCTATCTATCTATCTATCTATCTATCTATCTATCTATCTATCTATCTACAATTCTGTGATAGATCTATCTATCTATCTATCTATCTATCTATCTATCTACAATGTCTGTCTGTCTATCTGTCTATGTCCACCACGACCCCCTTCAATTGGAAGGACTCCATCTATCTATCTATCTATCTATCTATCTATCTATCTATCTATCTATCTATCTATCTATCTATCTATCTATCTATCTATCTATCTATCTATCTATCTATCTATCTATCTATCTATCTATCTATCTATCTATCTATCTATCTATCTATCTATCTATAATAAGCTGTCTGTCTGTCTATCTATCTATGCCCACCACAACCTCCTTTCTCTTGGAAGGACTCTATCTTTGACACTGAGATACATAATTTGGACTGGGGAGATATTTTATCTTCTGAAAATCTGGAGTACAGCTGTCAGTTATTTACATCAAAGATCAATGTTGTCAGAGATAAACTCACTGTTAAAATTAAGAGAAAAAACAGAAACAAGGTTAACCTGCCTTGGTTCAGTGAAAATTTATGGAAACTGATGAAGAGTAGAGATGCTGCTTTAAAAAAGTCCATCAAGACCAAAAGGGATGCAGACATTTTGGTTTACAGAGGCTTGAGGAACAAAGTGGTTAATGAACTAAGATTAGCCAAGTCACAATTTTTTCTTAAACTTTTGAAAGATGCTAACGGTAACAGCAGCCAAATATGGAAAAGTATCAATAGTTTAATAGGGAGAGCTCACCATCATACAGAGGATATTCGGCTTACAGTTCAAAACGAGATAATAGATGATGACACAAAAATTGCCTTCGCTTTTAATTCTTTTTTTATTGATTCTGTTCAGGAATTAGGAAATCATTTTAAACCTAGGGAACAATGTATTAGCTTCGGTATTGTAGGAGAGGGGTTTGACTTAGTTACAGTCACTGAAGAGGAAATAAATAAAGTGATTTGCTCCCTAAGAAACTCAAAAAGCAAAGATGCTTCTCATCAGGACACAATGTTTATCAAAAAACACTCAGCTACTCTAACCCCCCCTATTGCCCATCTAGTAAACCTCTCAATTACTCACAGTTTCTTTCCTACAGACTAGAAAAACGCTATTGTAAGTCCTATCTTCAAATCTGGCGACCGGCACGTAGTCAGTAACTACAGACCCATAAGCTTATTACCAGTAATCTCCAAGGTTGCTGAAAAAGTGGTCATAAACCAACTTACAGATCACATTAACAGCTGTAACCCTGGTCTAAACCCAGTCCAGTTTGGATTCAGAAAACTTCACTCTACAGAAACAGCAGTTCTACATCTAACAGAGCAAATCAGATCTGGTCTTGACAAAGGAGGAGTTGTTGGAGCTGTGTTTTTGGACTTAAGTAAAGCCTTTGACACAGTTAATCACAATGTCCTTATGTCTAAACTCACTAGCTTCAACCTTTCGTCCAATACACTTGCATGGATTTCGTCTTACCTATCCAATAGAAGGCAGTGTGTAAAAATCAAAGGCATGTGCTCCAGCTTCTTGAGGTGCACAACGGGTGTACCTCAAGGATCTGTGTTAGGCCCACTACTCTTTAGTCTGTACATCAACGATCTACCTAAGTACTGTCACGACGTAGAGGTACAACTCTATGCTGACGACACAGTCTTGTACACTCATGCAACATCAGCTCAACAAGCTGCAACTAAATTAACCAATGCTTTGGTTGGAGTGGCCGAGTGGCTAGATCAATCCTGCCTTACTTTGAACATAGGTAAAACGAAAGGCATGTTCTTCACCAAAACCAAGCAGAACATTCTAGACGTAAACATCTGCTTTAAAGGTAAACAGATTGAGACTGTTACTGAATTCAAATATCTTGGAGTGCTGCTTGATTCAAACCTGGCCTTCAAAAAACACATAAAGAAAATGACAAAAATCATTAAAATACAATTTGGCAAATTTTAGACAGATTAGATCCTCTCTATCAACAGAGGCTGCTAAGATATTCGTACATGCTCTTATTTTCTCACATAATGCATACTGTATCACCTGCTGGGGGCAGGCTAGTCAAACAACAATTAGGCCATTAGAATCCCTGTATAAACAGGCCCTGAAAATCTTTGATAAAAAGCCATTTAGGTACCACCACTGTGACATACTACATAAGTACAATCTATTGACTTTTGAAAATTTTAGAATATTCTCAAATTTATGCACAGTTTACAAAATCCTAAAAGGCCTGGCCCCCACCTGCTTGAGTAAGTTTGTCTGTTACCGTGGTTCTATAAGGACCACTAGAATAGCTTCTGTACATAGCTGCACTGTACCCTTTCGCTATTCAGCATTTGGGCAGGCAGCTTTCTCTGTCAAAGCTTTGATACAATGGAACACAATTCCAGACAACATAAAAACTTGTGACTTGTTAAAGCCTTTAAAGTTAACATAAAAAAAACACTTAAAACTTTCACAACAATGCATCCACTAACTTGTTAGTGGGCAATATCACTTTTCATTCAGTCACATTTACCTCCTTATAGGGTTGAGAAGGGCGTAAGGGTTGAGAAGGGGTTGTGTGTGGGCATAATACTGTATGTTGTGATCATAGTGTGTGTGTGTGTGTGTGTGTGTCATAGTGTGTGTGTGTGTGTGTGTGTGTATCTGTCTGTCTTTCTGTCAAAACGCACATGCACTTTGCTTATCTCATCTACACACAGTTCTCAGTTTTAGAAAACCATACATTATTACAAGGAAAAATATTAACACACGAGGGAAATCATTGTTGTTTCCTTGAAGATGTGAAAAAAATAGGCATAAATCTAGCTAACACATTTACCCAAATTTTTATACGCCTGTTTAACCAAAGCTAATTTGGGTGGGTTTCTCCCATCCCCATACAATGTCACTTCTTTGTGTTTTAAGGCCCTGACAAGAATGTCGGTCTCCTCGGCTGTGAACCACTCCTGGCGTGCGCCTGGCAAATCCGCCGTTATAATAGCATTCCGCCATGGAACAAGCGCGCCTGCTCTAAAAGGGAATGTGAGATGATGTTCTGACTGGTTTATTTCACATTACGCCCAAACCACACCTATGAATAATGAATAAGCTACTTCAGACCAACCCATTTTAGATTTGCGTCGGGCGCAAGAGTCATTTATCCCGCCGGTATAATAGCAACAACCAAGACCCGCCCACAAAGTTACTTGCGTTTCGCGCTTGATACTTGCGTTTCAGATCGTTAAAATAGGGCCCATAATCTGTTCAACTGAATCACATCTGACTATTGCACTGAGAGCTGCACATTCATTAAAGTTTGAGGATGTTAAACAAAGCTCCACACTCTGGTAAAACCCACAGATAAAATTTAAAAATTAAGTTTCACCATGTAAATTCAAGACCGCAAATCACTAAGAAAATAAGTTACGCCATACAAGTGTACCCATTAAGCCCACTTTAACTCTGAAGTAAAAAAAAAAAAATAAGAGGAAATAATATTTTATGCTGCTCATTATTTTAACCAATCCAGTGATCTGTTACCTCCCTGGCATTTTTTATTGCATACCAATCAATTTGTTGAGTTACCCCCACCCATGTGCTTGCTGTCTCAGGGGACCTCACACAAAGTCACTCCAAAACTCCGGTGTTTCGGGACCCTTCAGAAATCAACACATTTCTGCAATTGTCAGCCATTTCTTTGGTAACTACATTGATATTATGTCAAATAAGAGATAAATGTATTGTTTTAACAAATAGTACTTATCATTTATCACTTATCATATAATCATTTTATATCATTTTCCTTTAAATGGAAAGATGAGTTTTATTAGCTTGCGTTCAAAGCTAATCTCTAGGTCAAACCATTAGCTTTACAGAAAGGCTAGACTGCCAAAGAATTAATCATGTGAACTGCAAACAATACATTTAGATAGACAGAGTCTGGAGCCCCAACCCGGCTTCCTTCCCGAGATACACCCGGTCAAACTTCCAGCTTGACTCTATGCTACAACTCCAGTCAAGCCGACTTGAGGCTCCAGACCACCGGCCACTAACACCTACCCATCCCACCCAGGGCTCTAATCAAACATTAGCAAAGGGATTTTTTTTTATACTTCGCTGTCACTGAATAAATATATTGATGTTTTACTTCTTTAAAATCAATACATTTTCATATTTTGTGAATCAGTGATGATGTGGGCTTATTTGGAACACACGCGGGCTTGAATGGTGCCACTGCCAAAGTACCAATTAAGCCCATTCCAGACTTCTGACTTTATTCCTAAATTATCTTAATTTTATATTCTAAAATGACGTACATCAACTAATTAATACATTTTCAAATGAGAGATAAATCTTGCATTTTAACAAATTATTTTTCTTACAAACTATGTCAATATCTATGAAAACCTAGACTTAGATTTTGGTGGGCTTAATAGGTTGTTTTAGGTGAAGACAAAACGATGTAAATTCATGCTATTCCACACATGGGAAAACGTGTGTGATGAACGCAGACCTTTCATTTAAGAGGCTTTTTAAATATATGACTGAACTTTCTCTTTTTTTGACAAACCAGTATTTCATATTATATTATATTATATTATATTATATTATATTATATTATATTATATTATATTATATTATATTATATTATATTATATTATATTATATTATACTTAATATTATGTTTAGTTGTTTAACGTCCGCAGAATAGTTTATTTCAACGCCCCGCTTAACATTAAAGATTATAGTTTGTTTTCAATTGTTATCACCATCTTTTTTGACTCAAATAAAGTTACTATATGTGGTAAAAATCTTTGTACATTTTTTGCTCTACATAGGCTACATACATACACACATACATACACACAGACACGGCTCAAGAAGAGACAGACATACATGCATACATACACACACTCACTCACACGGCTCAGGAAGAGACATACATACATACATACATATACAACTGGTCAAAAGTTTTAGATTGGTAAGATTTTTTATGTTTTTAAAAGAAGTATCTTATGCTCACCAAGGCTGCATTTATTTGATAAAAAAAATGTAGCCTAATATTGTGAAATATTATGACAATTTAAAATGACTGTTTTCTATTTCAATATTATTTTAAAATGTAATTTATTCCTCATATGAAAGCTGAATTTTCAGCATCATTACTACAAGTCGGTGTCACAGGTTTTTTTCTCGATAAAACACGGCAATGATCGCTTCAATGGTTCAATGTATCACTGCACAACACCCCTAGCAACCATCTTAGGGACTGTTCATTATTTATTTAAGGGGCCACCGGAGGAGTTTTGAGATCTGTTGTCAAAAAAGACATGACCCTCCCTTCGCCAGCAATAATTTTTTCTATGACCCTCCAAAATGATTGTGAAAAAAGGCATGACCCTCCCCGATAATTTATTGATTAGCCTAATTCTGTACTGGTTTGCGCTTGGCAAAGATGTTCAGATAGCCTTTGTTTGTTTTTTAAACCATAAACTCTTGCTTTCTCATCTGGCTACAACGACAGACCAAACCTACGATTCGGTTCGTATCACGATTTTTAGCGCAATTTTCCACCGGACAAAATTGCGATTGTTAACTCATGATTTCTGTTCTGTCTGTGCGCACCAATCTTGCACTTCTATCTACTCCTCAACCAGACCACCTAGAGACTTCGGGTTTTCGGCATTATGTTAAGGAAGGTCTAATCTCGGGGACACACAAAAAAAATCCAGGAAAAGATTTACTATCTCTTAGTGTTGTGATCCCATGACGTCAGAAAATTGCGCTAAAACAAACGTTTTTATTACTTGTTTATTTTAGATTTGAAAAAAAATCTTGTTTTCGGTGCTGATGCGGTGTGACTCGTTCAACATGTGGGTGGCGTTGCGAATAAAGCATCTAAAAGCTGTCACAAAGAACCGGCAAAAGTAATGATTGTTAATATGTCATATATAGCTAGACATTTTAATTGTTTTTAATAAACAAGTGTTTTCTGTGTCTACTGCAAAGATGAAGTTGACGATGCGTCGCGATCTTCTCAGAACGCGCCAGAGAGAAATGCACATTTCATAAGGAGAAAGCAGTCTGATTTCCTTCGTTTTGAATTGTTCTGTATGTTTAAAAGTAGACATTTCAAGCTTTCTATATATTTCTCAGGTCTATGAGGCAAGTAGCATACCTTACGCTGAGTTTCGGTTCATTTATGAGACAAGAGTCCAGTTCACTCGCCCGCGCCTCCGTGTCATGATTATCTATTTTCTACTATATTTAGACTACTTCTTATTAATTAAATCCAGATGAAACATTGATTAAAATTAAGATAAAATTAATAAAAAAACGAAATTTACTTTAAAGAAAGGCTTTGTGCTTTCTGTTTGAGATCTGCAATTTTTAAAGTCGCTTCAGAGCAGTCATGTCCGTGCGTAATGGAGAACTGTCACGTCCATAATTTTTTTTATTTTTTCACAGAAATGCAAACACGAAAAATAAAATAAAAATAATATAAAATTTAATTTTCTGTGGAGGCCGATATTTATTCATCCGGTGGGTATATATATTTTGGTTTGCACAGTGTAGCCTAATTTATAGAATTACTAAAAAATATTTTGCCACCTAGAAGTTAAAGATTTTTTTGTGTCACGTCACATGTGTATTTCCCTCATATTAAATATAAAACGCATGTGTAGACTGATATTTTTCTAATGTCTTGACTCCTTTCAGACGTTTCAAATAAATGCATTTTCTGAGAATTTTTATTTTAAGTTTTGACTGCAAATGTCACGTCCATTCACTGGAATCGCCCAATTTTAACGAATTTATCCTCAACTAGTTTTTGTGGTGTAGGTCTATGTATTTTATGTTAACTTAAATAATAGCCTACTAATAGTGATTTAAAGATGTGGTAGCGCTGCGAAGATCGCGAGTCGTCAATCTGTCTAGCCGACACTGACATAAAAAAATAACTGTTTTATTTGTAAACAATTAAAATGTCTCCTGCTATTGAACATATTTGCCTGTTCCTTACAAAACACTGACAGTGGGGTTTTTGACTTTTTTTTTTTTTTTTGAGCAGCTGCGGACAAATTATTTCGACACACACACAATATTGATAAACAGATTTTTTTTGTTGCTTTTTTAATACAATAAAAATTTCATTTAATTTATTGTTTAATAAAATTATAAGCCTATTATTTTTAGTTTATTAACAGCAACAACAGCTGTAAAGATGAAGTTGACGATCGCCATCTCCGTAGTGAACACGCCTATAGAGAGAAATGCACATCATTACATAACCAGAGAGTAGCCTATTTCTTTTCGTTTTAAATTGTTAAAAAGACATTTCAAGCTTTCTTAAAGGGTCATGAAACCCTAAACCAAATTTTCTGAGATTTTAACAGAGGTAGGTGTGTTGAACACCATAGAAGACAATGTTATAATCTGTAAAATTGAATAATAGGATATAAATGGTTAAATTTGAGTTTGTATCGGCTATTTTCGTCTTCCGGGTTTGAAATCTTCATCGAGTCCACGTCACAGGATGTGACGTTTTTCTGTACGGATCGTCCGTTGATGACTCATCGTTCTCTCATAATTATTAATGAGGCTGAGCCTTCACATCCAATGAGAAGACACTTCACTGAATTAATCATGATACCACGTGGATCTTTCCAAAGACAGACATGTCAAACTGTGATATCGCGTAGTAGATGAGAGAGGCAATGATGGGACGCGCGTTTGTTTTCATGGTGCAAAAGTTCCAGTGCATCTTTCCCCGCGGTGCTGCCAGGGCTGGACTCTGACTGCGGGCGGTTGGTTGGCCTTCAACCACGGGCACATCTAAACTATATGTGTGTGTAGCAACCATTCAACTGGAGAATGGTGGACTTCAGCCTTGTACACCAATGCAGGTTTCGTCTTGCTAGTGATGCGGTCCCGAGGACTTTTCTATCGCTTCAGAGGTGTGTGTGTGTTTGTGTCTAAATGTAACCCTGACCTTTTTTACTTGTTTTTTGTTAAATAATCACTTGTTATTAAAATGTAGATATTTCGATAATACATCAACGCATGCTTAGTTTGTGCAAATTTATGTCACATTCATTGTCCATCTTTAGTGGGTTTAGGGGGCGCGTAGTCTAGGCTATTTACGGAACGTTTTTTTTTTTTAAGCGGAAAATTTATTATTTTCAAATATATGCATTTATAGTGTTAGTGTATATAAACAATTATATATTTTATAATGGCCGATATGCATGTATATGTTTTAAATAGAATGATTACTGTAGTAGGCTAATATGTGTAGCAGGGCATTCAGTTACTTTTTAAGGACAAAAATAAGGTGTCAGTGTATTTCATTAGACTTTAACTTTGCCAGCTATAAAAAAGGTGTGTTCGACATCGGCTGCGGCTGGATGCAACCGATCGGCGAGAGTAGCCGTGTGCAGGCGGGGAGGAGCTGCAAACGGAGACGTGAGGTGTGTTCGACATCGGCTGCGGCTGGATGCAACCGATCGGCGAGAGTAGCCGCGTGCAGGCGGGGAGGAGCTGCAAACGGAGACGTGAAGTCGGACACTTTCTGGTTCCCGTAGTGACCGCTCACGTGGTGTTTGCATACTTTACCACAGCTGCAGTGAAATAAATGCAATATTTGCCAAATAATGCACAGATGTTTCAGAGACATTTTCATTCAATACTTTATGTAGCCTACTGCTTCATCCAGCGTCTGTTTGAACAAGAATAAAGTTCAACATAAGCTACTATCAATGAAGTGGAGTCTACGTTTTTTAAGCAGTTTTAATTTGATAAACATGACACAATATAACATGACAACGACATGAAAAGAGAGTTCACTGTTATAATAAACTGATTTGAGAGCTTTAGAGGAACTAAAGGTTTTCAAATAAACACGAAACACACGTGATCGTTGTCATGCAGTGAATCCAGCCAATCGTGGAACAGCTGTGTCGTCATCAGCCCTCGTGCAGCCCAGTGCAGCCGCTCTTGAGAAGCTGCGCTGGCTGAGTTCTCCGGCTACTCTCAAATCGCTCTCGCGGTATTTTGATGGCATACGTCACAGTCACGTGGCGTCGGCGCTGTATCAAGTCGGACAAAATTTCTAACCGGCATGCACTGCTTTGAGTCAGCCGCCGATCGGTCTGCGCAGAGCTGCATGAAGTCGAACAAGCCTGTGAAGTCGGACACTTTCTGGTTCCCGTGGTGACCGCTCACGTGGTGTTTGCATACTTTGCCACAGC